>NC_135862.1:24410527-24708027 GCF_031162955.1 Sander vitreus
ATAACACCTGAGCAGTGCCACAGACTGATCGACTCCATGCCACGCCGCATTGTTGCAGTAATTCAGGCAAAAGGAGCCCCAACTAAGTACTGAGTGCTGTACATGCTCATACTTTTCAGTTGGCCAACATTTCTAAAAATCCTTTTTGTGTTGGTCTTAAGTAATATTCAAATTTTCTGAGATACTGAATTTGGGGTTTTCATTAGTTGTCAGTTCTAATCACCAAAATTAAAAGAAATAAACACTCGAAATATATCAGTCTGTGTGGACTGAGTTCAAAATTTCACTTTTTGAAAGGAATTACTGAAATAAAATCAACTTTTTAATGATATTTTAATTGTGACCAGCACGTACGTACGTGGGGGAGTGCGTGTGTGAGTGTGGGGAAAAAGGAAAAAAAAAAAATAACGGCTTGTCTTTCTTCCAAGTATGCCAGCAGCTTTAAAAAGGTACACTGTGTAGTGTTTTAAGTATTTTTATTAACTAAAATCAATGTCTTCATTCACAAATATGTCCTCATTGGTGTAAAATTACCTCTGCCAATGATCTGACTTAGCAAAGAATTTATCATCTGTATTTACATTGGACAGGTAAGTCCAAGGAGGCTTCTATAAATTCCTACACGACGTACCTTTTAGTACACAGGCAAAAAAAAATAATAATCTGCTTGAATAGGTTATAAAGAGTATAATTAATATGAAATTGCTCTGTTAAAGTATTATATCACAGGTACTTGAAAAAGAGTCCATTGTCAACCAGAAGGATATCAGAACATGAAAAACTTTATCTTAAATACAGTACAGACAGTTACCTCCAGCAAGCGAGTACTCAGTATTGTACTCAAACGATGTGTGTTGTTGGTTCTGTTCTTCATTGGCGGCTGGCTGCTGAGTATTAACCTCAGGTCTGGGTGGGGTGCTAGTTGGGACCGAAGGATGAGATGCTGCATCTTCTGAACTTGGCTGAGTGGTGATTGCATCAATTTCCTGTGGTGGGAAAAATGGCAACAGGATTTATATTTTTTTTGACAAAACTTGTGTTTTCAGCCCTTAGAATGAACCACACTTTACACTAGTCTTTACTTTGATAACAATATTAATTTATGACAGCCCAGGCCCAGGTTAGAAACCTATGTAAAATTGACTCTAAAAATCTGAAAACCCAAAACCTGCGGTTTACTTGGTAATTATTTGCCACCAACCCATAGAGGGTTTTCACCGACGTCACATTCTGGGCGGTAACCTAGATGCGCGACCATATTGGAGGCACTCGGTGTAAACAACTGAATGGAGTATTGTGCACTTTGGATACTTTAATACTTCATGTCTAAACAACAGAAAAGCTCATCAAAACACATCCAAGATGCAAAGGCATGGAAGGACTTGGACCACAAAAAAAGGTGCGATATTTTGAGAAATTACAGTTTACTGGCGGTGCAGATCCCTACAAGTTGGCTCCCTCTTCTTGGATCCATGGCGACCCGGTGATTCTTCCTTCAGTTGCATATCCCGATATAGTCAACTACCTGGTTTTCTCGCCGAGCCCATACACAGCGGAAGACCTTAAATCCTACAAAAGTTTGGAGGCTTATAACCAGATGGTGTGTGGATGGGTGAGGGAGACGCAGCACCAAGTCATTAACGACCGTTGTGTTGTGAAGGCCAAAATAAGTAATGCAATAACGTCTTTAATCAACCTAACCTTAACTGTATGATATCATTGCGATACTCAAGGTGTAGCCAAGTGACTCTCAATAGTTGTTTTTTTTCCATTTCAAAGACCGAACAAGACTTTGCCAACCACAAGCGCCTCCTTTCCTCTGATAACTTCTGGCATTCCTCTCCCTGGTTTTTAATAACCTTTGGAAGTTGATAATATTCCAAATGTTTTTCTCTGTGTGACCTATTGGTACAACCTAAAACACGGCAATAATTAACCATTTTCCTTGATGCCATTCTTGATGCCTGTGCTTTGTTGTGATGCGAGTACCTCCAACATGGCGACTTCGGGTCTGATGACGCGTCGTGAAAACCCTCTATAATTATCCACAATGAATAAGGCCCACAGATCAAATCACAGCTACATACTGTGCTTCTGAACAGGTCTGAGCCTGATACAAGTTAATTCCAGTTGGTTCATTATGCATCTTAATTACATATTTTACATCAAGAAAACTGGGCTAACACATTGTGTTTTGGACGTGATGAACCGTACATACATACATACATGTTATGCAGTAGCCTACAGTCCTAACTGTACCACCAGGTATACTAATTAGCTTGCAGTTATACATCCTAAAAGAAAACACTCATAATACATAAAAATTGGTTCAGTAGCAAAAACGGCGGATTACGGTAAGAAGCAAATAATACTCACAGCCATGAAATTGGCCAATGTGCTGTCAATGTCAGCTGACTTTGTCGTTGTATGCTGAGAGTCTCCAGCATCTTCTTCATCACTATCATCATAGGCTCCAAGCAAGGACAAACCCTCTATAAAAGGTAGAGATAAAACAACTTTGTTCAATCAACTGGTTTTCCAATGCCTGAGAACCAAAAACAGCACCACACATATACACAGTTACTCTACCTGTTGCCTTTGCTGCGGGAGTCTTCATGTTTGTGAGCCTTTCTCGCACGAATCTGAGACCATCGCCCTCTTGTTCATCTGCAAAACAATGCCAGCAAAGAGGTTAGCCTTGAGCTTCAACGGTTGCTACAGCAAGCTAGATAGAGGCTAACGTTGTTCGCCCACAAAGATACTCACTCCCCTAGCTAGATAAAGCAAGTCAAATGTAACGGTATTTGTGTTAGTTGGATACATTTCGTTAGAGTTAACTGGCCCAGTCATTTGTCATAAGCTTATTTTGGCATGCTCACATAACTACTAGCTTGCTAGCTTAGCACGCTAGGAGATAGCTTCTGGTCGATCCAATTAAAAACATCACGGTGTCGTGTCATGACCCTAGCACATAACGTTAACTATAATTTGGCTTGGCTAATTCTTGGTAATGGTGTGTTTTTGAAACGAGAAACTCAGCACCTAAATTTCGTTAAATAAATCGATTTTTTATGAGAGGCCCATTCTATACACCTCGAGCATTTAGCACTCAACGCCTGTCGCTATCAAGCCACTGAGAAATAAAAAAATACCATCGGATCCCGAGGGTGCTTCTTCCCTCTCTCCGGCATTCCCACTGCGGAGCCCGGGAGGTGAAAGCTGTAGGATCGTTCTCCGACCGACCAGTCCTCCTGTGAGGCGACTTTTCTTACCCATCGTTGTCTCTCAGTCTAGTGGCCTGCTCCCTTCCTTGGCGTCGTTGTTGCGGCTCTGCTCTGCTGCTTCTTGGTAGGTAATGGATGCTAGATCCCATCCGATACACGTGTCGACGTCAACATGAGCATACTGCGCATGCGTCAATGCGTAGTCTTCAACACCACTCAGACGTTACTGCAGTTTCTATTTAACATACACTCTTGGCCTCTTGGGTGCTAATGTTGTTAATAATTTCACCCCAATTTCGGATCACGACACATTCATTTTCAGTCTTCGGCTGCAATAACGGACATGAAGCCCAAGTGTGCTGACGCCTGCGCAGTATGAGCGTGTTGACGTCAACCATGGACGTATTAAGAGAACGGGTAAACGGATACAATCTAGCATCTACCCTACTGCTTCGAAGAGGGCACAAAAGAAGGTATCAACTTCCGGTTCATATGGTCATGTTTTGAAAGTAACTGTCAGTAACCAGAAGCGGTTTCAGTAATTATGTACAGTCTATGGATGTAACCTAGCAGCAATGTTTGAATGCGACACCCTCCGAGCAAGTCAGGTAGATAAAAGTACGACCTTTAGAAGCCAAGACTATTTTCATTTTATCGAGTAACGTTAGCTTAACGTTACCTACTTTGTGGACCAAACAAGCAGCAACTAACGTTAGCTTCACAAGCTAAAACTCGGGCCTTAGCTAAGTGAATGTGTAACGTTAGTTGAACAGACTAGCTAGTCATGGGAGGGTGAAGATAATCAATTATACAGTTTCGGAGGGGAGCCGCCTATTGATGTATGAACATAAAAACCCACCACAGAGGCAGCAGTCGAAAGGGCTCGAAGGAGAAACAACTGCCCAAACTAGTGCCAGAAGGAGGTCCGGATCAGACATGATGGGGGCTACAATGGGACCGGTTTTACACTGGCTCCAAAATGTGGCAGCTGTTACTCTCCTCAAAGCCCGGCGGACTTTATTTCAGGCTGCCATCCTGTTTTGTGTCCTGGTTCTGCTACTTTGGGTGTCCATCTTTCTCTACGGAAGCTTCTATTACTCATACATGCCCAGTGTGAGCTTCTCCACCCCTGTGCACTTCTACTACACCTCTGATTGTGATTCCTCAGAGTCAGCACTTTGTTCATTCCCCACGGCCAACATCTCTTTCATGAAGAACGAGAGGGACCTTGTGATGGCTTACGGTCAGCCTTATCGAGTGTCTTTGGAGTTAGAGATGCCAGAGTCTCCAGTGAATGAACGCTTGGGTATGTTTATGGTCAAGATGTCTTGTTACACCAAGGGTGGAAAGACAGTCTCATCAGTGGGCCGATCTACCATGCTGCATTACCGCTCCAGCCTTCTGCAGAGCCTGAGTACTTTACTGTTCTCTCCTTTCTTTCTGACCGGGATGGCTGAGCAGAAGCAACTCATAGAAGTTGAGCTCTTCTCAGACTACAAGACAAATGCTTATCAACCCTCTATCGGTGCAGTCATTGAGATCCAGTCCAAACGAGTGCAGATCTACTCATCTCAACTCCGAATCCATGCTTTCTTCACTGGCATAAGATATGTTCTGTACAACTTCCCCCTGACATCTGCAGTGATCGGCGTAGCCACCAACTTTGCCTTCCTCTGTGTCATTGTGCTGTTCAGCTACCTGCAGTTCATATGGGGTGGGATCTGGCCTCCAGATCAAGTAAGAGTCAGGGTTATGATGGGAGACAACACCCGTATCCAGCAGAGGAGAGAGGAGGCTCGGAAGCGCATGGAGAAGGAAAACTCGCAGAAGGATCTGGGTGCTCCTCAAGTGATAGGATCTGTGAACGATACATCTGATTTCCAGGACGATGACACAGTAGCAGAGCCGTCGCCAAAGAAGCCCTCAGGAATTCTGGATGCATCTGGGGCTGATGTGCCAGATACAAAGGAGGAAGGGTCTCATGACTCCTCTCATGAGGAGAAAGACGGCTCAGGCGTGTTGGATGGCTGCCAGCTGCCTCACCAGGGTGAGACCTTACTCCGACAGAGACCTGGGCCGTGGATGAGCCTGTGAACCACGCCACTGCACACAGCTAAAGCACCGCTAGTTGAATATAATGTGGCAGAAATTATTTTGAGCCTAGCAACCCCCCTGTTTGAGTCAGCCTACTACAGATGCATGCTAATATTATACCTGTGTTGTTTTAGCTAACAAACTGCTGCTTATTGTCTTGTGTTAATAACAATTTACCTCGTTGTAACTTTGACCTCTTCTCACGTCTTTCTGCTTATTGTCTACAGTCTTGTGTTTTGCTATCTTAGTTTTGATGATTCCCACAGCAGGTGGCACTCAATTTCAGCTCTGGCTTGTCCAACGGTATTGCCTAGGAGAATTTAACATTACCATACGTTTTACCACTGTTAAGGAAAAACTCAACTCACTTGGAGCAGCACAACTCACTTCACATACGTGCAGAAGGTTCGGGAGACCACGATGAATTACACAGAAGCACTTAATGATCACTCAATTGAGGAGACAATTAGGCAGGCAGTACAGTGTAAAACACAATGTGTTATTGTGCAGTGCCGTCCCTGTCCTCCCTGAAGGTGTATTTATAATCATGCTGGAGACGTTAACGTTTAGCTGAACCTTGAACAAAGTAATTGCAGGCGCCGTTAACACAGATACATAATCGACCTCCAAAAGGAGACAACCCTGAGACAAAACATGCCCTTATCATGTAGCTGCCAACATAGACTCCTTGAATCTGTAGATAGCCAAACAGTTATACATGAAGAGGCTTGGTTGTTAGAGACTGGCCGTATGTTCTCGTCCCCTGACCTGTGACCTATGAATGGCCTGATGTCGTGTAAGCTTTCCCTTAGTCTCATCATACCACAATATGGTGTTTCTGGAAATTCCACCACAAACACACCCTTTTTTTAAAAGTAAGTTGAACCTTCCCATTTATTACTGCTTCGATGCCTGTAAGGTGGCATTTTTTTTTTTTTTTTAGCTGGATGCACAAATCCTGACCATAGGCCTTTTTCACAGCAGACATTTTTACTTGTCATAGTAGGAAAAGCACAGGTGTTACCAATAACATCAACGATGGCTCTGTTCTATTCAAGTGTCCCAGTGAGCGTGACAGGGAGCCAGCATGCACAATACCAGGAAGCTGAAATTAAAGCAGCTAAATGGAATTCAGCTATCATTAATTTCATTATTTACACTTGTGCTTTTCCTACTGTGAAAAGTCAATTTGTCTGCTGTGGAAAAAGGCCTGTCCTCCCATGATAATACGAGTAAACAGTGACTCTCTTGATAACCAGTTCAAACATCAGTAGACATGATTCTGTTTTTGAACGTAGCTGCCACATACTTGAAATTCAAATTTAAAGGTGTTTCCTAGAATGTTTCACACCCTTTTAGAGGATATGCACAAACATGCCTCGTGATTCTTTTTTTTTTTAAGAGGCTCTCTCATAGCAATTAGATTTGGAAAATGGGCCCAAAAGAGTCTTTGTTTTTAATAACGTCTTAGAAAACATGTGCAATGGGTGCAGCCCGAGGGACATAAGGAATATGTTACATTTATTCATTTTCATATTGCAAATAGTGAACGTTCTGTCCCAGTTTAATGGGTGTTTATACAGCCGTGGCATATTTAGTTAAGGCTTCAATGCTTTTACAAAGTTGGTGTTCATTCCATCAATATCATCATTCCTTTACTCAGTATCTGTTACAGTACAGTTTAAACGCTGCAATTTAATGTAGAAAATATTTCATTGATTGTGTTTTCTATGTCTATTAGGGAACATGTCTGGTGTTTAAACCTGTTTGTATTTAATAATAAGAAACCGTATTAAAAGGATAACCAAAGGTACTGTTTTGAAATACTGGTTGTTAGAGCTAATGGGTGATGCAGGAATTGTTGAATATAGCTTAGCCTTTATGTATTAAACCTACGCTTTAGGAGAGCTTATGATTTCAACACGGCTTATGGAAGAGTTTGTGAAAGTTGTGTTGATGTAGGATTCTGTACCAAAGATATTGTTTAATGTGCTGTACTCCCCTAAAGTTATATGAGTTGGTGTTATTTATGTGTTGAACTAATTAAATAAACATAAATTGGTGCACTTCTTTTTCTTTTTTTTTTCTTTTTTTTTATTATTGTCTCTTGTATGCGTTTGGGTGACATCCCTGTCAAACTATATGGCTGCGCTAACTATTCAAATATTTTTTGTCTATAGAAAAAAATCTCATAATTCTGATTCTTTAAGGTAAGGTTAGCAGAAGATTTGCATTATGTTCTACAATGATTGAGTTTGTCATTTTTGTATACTTTATGAGATTTGAAACCCAAATCTGGGAATTCTTTTTTTAATTTTTTTTTTAATGTTAGGTTAACTACATGGTAAAGTTTAATTTACTTCTGTCCATATGTGCATATTTAAAAATTAAAAGCAGATTTTTTTATTCCCATAATATTTGATATTGATTAATATAGGTTATGAGTGAAATCAGAAAGCATTTAAAAAAATAAACGGTTGGACCCTGTCCAATATGATATGATGTCCTTTATAACACCTGATTATGGAATTGAAACTAAGACATCAAAGGGATTTCATTAGTCATTCGTGTTTTACATACTAGAATGTGTTGCTTTGGTATCATTGTTATATTATTGTTAAATACTACATTAAAAAAAAAAAAAAAAAATCATTGGGTTAAAAACAAGATTCTTTTATGGACAAATGAGAAAAGATTTAGGAGAGTCAATCAAGGGTGATATGAAATACATGATAAGAACAGGGCCAATACAGTTTTTGTATTTACAGTGTCCTTTACAGACCGCTCATTGCAACACCAAGAGTGGATTGAATGTACAGTAGTGTAAAATGCACAGTTAGTGGAGTCTTTGGATTTAGGTGTGCTAGGGGGCAGTATAACATAATCTAGTTGTACACTGTACAGCATTGGAATGATAAAACAGAATGGTGTCTTTATGTGTTCGCATAACCTCTAGAATTACATAAACACACAATAAACTAGTTGTTTTAAATAGGAGGCTGAATTGAAGCTAATACAGTAGTTATGTGTGTTCATGCTGTGTGAAATAATCCCATTTCCAGTAAAAGGCCCATGGTAATTTCTTTTCCTACAGTTTGTTAAAAGGATTTGAAGTGCCTAAAATGATACATTGTGGAATGACATTTAATCTTGTTTACTGAACATTTTCCTGGTACTCTGAGGAATTGGAAAGCTGCATTTACAATCTGTTTCAAATCGTGAACCTTATGACGTTGATATTAAAGCCCATTAGCAGCCTTTATTCAAACCACAGCCCCAATCTATCAGATGAATTATGCATTGGTCTGGATAAGGAGTGCACTAATTGATTTAAATCATCCATCTCTTGTATTAAATCCTCACTGTATTTAGCCTCAGCAGGTATAGATATTATCTCACACTCTGCTCGAACAAAAATGTTCGTAATGAATCCTTTCTTTTTCTCAATCCCTGCCATACTGACCAACTGCACAGCCAGTTTAATAGAAAAGTGTCCTGCAAACACATCTATAATAGCTATCAAGTAGAAATACATGCTTGCCAGTACTGTTTAGATCCCAAAGATATCCTACAACCTGTGCAATTCTGTAAATTTCCCAAGATATACTGTATGTCTGGTACAATAAGTTAAAATAGTTCAAAAGTTTTGAATAACAGAACATTTGATGATGGGGAAAATGAATAGCAATTTACAATGTCACTGTTGTTTCAGCTAATCATTTGAAGGCACATACAGAGTTTTACTAATTCAAAAAGACACTAACATTTCATACAACGTAAGTAACCAGACATGTCAAACATTTTTTATTTTAAGATTCAAATTTCCCCTTTTACACTTGTACAACAACTTGGCTTTACCATATATGGACAAAATGCCATCAGCCTGATGTACAACACACCACTCGGCGTTAAGTGTTCCACTTGAACGTCATCCTGTACTGCCAGGCCTCGCCACGGCTGAGGGTCACTTTGTTCCTTGAACCTAAATGTTGTGCTCCTCCTCGGGGTGTACTTCCGTGACCTCTGCTGTAGTCTCACTCGCTACTTTTGACCCGTCATCTTCCTGCTCATCGTCCGAGCTGTCCGCCCAGCGCCCGACTCTTCTGACTCCCTCGCCCACTGCAGGGGCATTAACGCAGGGGTTGTGATCATAGATGACAAGTTTCAACCCCTGCATGTGAGCCAGGTTTGGGAAGTAGCGTATTTTGTTCCGATCCACATCAATGACAGCTAAAAGGTGCATTTCCAGCAACACTAGTGGGAATGCTGCCAGCTGGTTCCCGGCAAGCCAGATACTTCTTAGCTCTTCCAGCCCTCCAAGCTCTTTTGGTAAACTCTGTATCTGATTATAACCAAGGTGCAGGGTCTTGAGATTAGAAAGCTCACAAACCACCTTGGGGAAAACGGTGAAGCAATTAGTCTCCAGCCACAGAGTGCTAAGTTCCTTGAGCTCTCTCAGTTCTCTGGGGAGGCTGTAAAGCCTGTTGTTACCCAGGTAAAGGATGCTGAGCTGGGGCAATCTGCAAACAACAGCAGGGAGCTCTTCAAAGCAGTTGAAGTCAAGGGCCAGGAGCTGCAGCTTCTTCAGGTCCTGCAGTTCGGCAGGTAAGCTGCTGAGGTTGTTGTCGCTCAGGTAGAGTTTCACCAGCTCATTGAAAACACAGGCAGCAACAGGCAGCCGGCGCAGCTGCCGGCTGCTCAGGTCCAGGGTCCGATCAGGTGGCATCTCCTTTAGGTCCCCTACTAGGAAACGTTGACAGCGCTCGGAGGGAATGAAGGCAATAACGCCTCGCATGGCGTTACCCATCTTGCCCAGTCTCTGATTCACCACTGCTCCACGACATCAATTTAGTGCCAGACAAGGGTGGCACTGAGATAGGCTGTAAGTACATTTCATGGCATCCCATTAATGCTCCTCACCACCCCTCTGGAGTTATTGATCTTGAGAAAAACAAAAAAAAGTTTGCGACAAAGTAATGCATCTGCATTATGAAGCTGTAATCCTGAATCATAATTACATGATTATGATGCTGTGCCATGAAAACGACAATGAAAATAAGCATCACGAGTTGTCAACAGAAAACATAATAAGCGTAAAGATGATCATAATGAGAAGAACACCTACTTCCCAGTGTTTTCCTGATGATGTCCATGACTCTCAGCATCTCCTACAGTCAGCCATTTGTTTATCCAACTTAATGGGCTGAAAACATATTGTATTCCCTGGGCAGATGTTCCCCAGTGCAGTCCTCTCACTGTCTCTCAGTGGCTCTGAGCTTTGCCCTGACTTTAATGGTGATTGCAACCACTAGCTATTCTCTCCTCCCCATTTGTCCCTAATGACTTTCCCCCCTTCTTCTCTGAGATGGCAGAGGTGGGAGAGAGAGAGAGAGACAGGGAGGGGCAGGGTTGTAAAGCCTAAGAAGTGCTTTGTGATGAAAGAGCAGCGAAGGTCATTTACATCCTGTTTTAATCGGCCCAGACGCAGTTCTGGGACTGTGCCACTGAGCCAGTCAAGTGGGCCTGTGCTGTGGAATAATCTCAAGAATTTGTCAGTGTGTGCAGGGAGACCAAACAGGAAGTTTAAATTATGCGTTTTGCTCTGACTTAGATTGTAGTAAATCATTGGGTGTTTTTGCATGGAAGGGATATAAAACCTTAGAGGTGTACTGAGGAGCAGTGCAGGGTGCATGACTCTTAGGTCTGTGTTTTGTCAGTGCCACATTTGACCTGCTTGAACATCAACTGGGTGGTCATTGTAGAGTCCAGACTTTAGTGCAATAACCACTCAAAAAAACAAAACAAAGGCTGGTGCTGATCTATTTTTTAGAGGAGAAAATCATTTTCTATTTATCTTTCTTGGGGAAAGTCTTACCCTATTGGCCTATGCTATCTTGCATACCTTCATTATGGCTGTTTTCCAACTAGATAAAACTGAGAAGGAATTTAATTTTCCTTATCTGTAGGGACAATGGTTACCCCTTGTCTGTTTTCACTCACTGACACTTGTCATCCTCCTTATCCACTCAATGTCTGGGGGCCTCAAACAGGCAACAGTACAATCCAGACCGAGCACACAGAAAATAACCATGTTACTGCCATACCCTGTTCGTTGCAGGCATTTAGCAGAAAAAAAGCACAGGTGTAATTAATTGTCCTATTAGGTGATTACTGGAGCACAATGTAATGACGCCATCATTTATGTCATCTTTGACCTGCTTTTCCTGTCATGACAAGCCAAAATGTCTGCTGAAAAGTTCAATCATGATAGCTATAGTTAGCTTACCTTCATAGTTGATTCTAAAATTCAACCAGAAAGCTAACAGGCAGAGACGCTATGGTCACTTCAATCCAAATGTGGTAATTGTAGGACACGTATATCAGTAACAATTTGAGTATCCAGCAAGCAGGCCCAAATAAACCTGCCAGAGGGCCCCTGGGCAAACATGTCCTGCTGGGCTTATTTTACACAAACCAGTCCATTCAGTGAACTGGGAGCTTTAGGGGACCCACAGCAGTTGCCCAATTTGCCTGGTTGGTAATACCCAGAGAAAACTGCAAAAACATGACTCTGATGCCAATGTAACAGTATTGAGGAACTATAAGTTAAAGAAATCAGCATTATCTGGATATTCTGACATTATTATTAAAATAGGCTTCCTCTGTAGTAACTACACCTACAATTCTATGAACTACACACCTTTTTATAATGCAAGACAACTTATGTTCACAGGAGGGAGGAAGAGGCCTGACAGTAGTGTCCCTATTCATATTCACTGAAATTTGTACATCTTTTTTCTATGGTTATTGTTTTTTGCTCTGTTACTAACCCCCCTGTGGAACTGATGACTCTCTGACATGTTGAGTTTTGTGTACGGAAGTGGTCAGCAGGTTGTAAGGTCAGAGGGTAAAGGCTATCCCTCTTTCGATTGAGAATATACACAGCCATCTTGGATCTAACGTAGAGAAGGGAAATTGATGCGGTGAGGATATTTTACTTATTTACTCGTCATATTAAATCGGCTCGGTTCACATTTAAGCCTTCGGCATGAGCGATGTATGTCGCTGGTTTCCTCCGTTTCGATACGGAGCGAATCTTTAGCCTTTAGCTGCTGCAGATTGTCGCTGCTGCTGCTGCTGCTGCAAACGGAGCGTAAACCGTGCCGAGAAAACAGACAGCTGACTGTGGATATATGGAGGCAGAGAGGGCCCAAATGACTGCCTTATAGTGACTGCTGCTTGGTAGCTAAGTCGGGGTGTTTTGGAGTTAAAAGGTATCGTTATGTCGTGGTACTTAGCTCATTGTTAAGGAAGCCCACTTGCGAACTGACGTTAAGCTAAGTTAGCTAAGCTAACCCAGATTGATTACAAGCTCCTTGCCTGGTAACATTGGCTAACTACACTAGTGTTGGCTAACTAGCATGTTAGCATTGCTGCTGTTAATTTTCTCAGCAGTGTCAAATTAGGTAACTATTCAGCATTTCAGACAAATTAAAACCCCATAGTAGTTTAACAGGGAGGACATTATCGGTTAGTTCTGCTGTCAGCTGGTTAATGTAATAATGTTATGGATAAGATAAATAGTTTATTTTGTTATAAAAGTTCATCATGTTCTTCCCTTGTGACTGTACATCATTACAAACTAGACACAAAACTGTTCAAAACTTTATTTTAACAACCGCAAGATGCCATATATGTCACAGTGATTTACAATCAAATGAGTTGATGCATCTCTAATTTTCCATTTGATTTAAATGTGGACACACAAAACTCTGTGTCCTATGTATTAAAAAGTTATAGTTAAATATTAGGCGAGTGTCAGTCAAGGTCTGGAAGAGCCAGATGCAGAATAAATACTATGCAATGCTGTCAATTGTTGTAAATAAAAAGGTTCAAACATGGAACAATTTAAGGTAGATTTACAGAGATATTTTCAACGTTAGGTTTTGAAGAAGAATCAGTGTATTTAGATTTAGAAATGTGAACTTCACTGAAATTCTTCTTTCCAGTTCTTTACTTCTTGCACATCTTTAACAGCAACTCTGCTCTCTCTCTTCAGGTGACAAAAGGCATGTTTGGTGCTAGAAAGAAATTTGTAGAGTTCGTTGAGGTAGTCGATAACGACTTCACCGATGAAAGCATGTATTACAGCCAGCCGTCGATGTTCCCACATCGGTCGGACAAAGATGTGAGTTTTGCCAACATATCTGCACACTTCTGTCATGTCTTTGAGTTAACATCAGAGGAGACATTTTCTTGTTATCTTACTCTTTCCAGTCCTCAAATGTTTTCCTTCAGATGCTGTCCTCTCCCTCGCCGTCGTCGTCGGGTCAGCTGTCGCAACTTGGTGCAAGTTTGTACGGTCCACAAAGTAAGTTGTTTTTGTTTTCTACAATCACTCGCGTATCAGTTTTCTCATATGTAGCATATTTGGAGTGAAGAGAAATCGTGCGTTAAAAAAATTGTGAGCATGAGTGCAATAAACATAGCAGGTACTTATGGGGAACTCTTGCTAATAAAACCAGAAACCTACTGAAAGCTTGAATGTCAACATGACATTTTGCGGATTAATCTTCTCTGGGTTGTCTGATAGCATTTGTTTTTCTTCTGTGTCTTTCTGCAGGTGCACTCGGCTTCTCGGTAAGGGGCATGGGGAACAGTACGCCTCAGTTAAATAGAAATCTAACGCAAGGCACGCAGCTACCAAGTCATATCACCCCCACAACGGGTGTCCCCACGATGTCCCTCCATACCCCTCCATCACCAAGCAGGTGTGTATGAAGCTGTTCACTTTTTTTTTTGTGAGTTTGCGGACTTGGTTTTGATACATACTCGTGTGTGGTTTATAACAGTAAATAATACCAGGTAATAGAAATGGCAGTTGACACGACATGAGCAAAAATTGAAATCCACAAAATCGGACCTGATGTTGTTTTAACAGGGGGACGTTGCCGATGAACACGAGGAACATGCTGAACCACTCTCAGGTCGGTCAAGGCATTGGGATGAGCGGCAGGACCAATAGTATGGGCAGCTCGGGGCTGGGCAGCCCCAACCGCAGCTCGCCCAGTATCATCTGTATGCCCAAACAGCAGCCAGCACGCCAGCCCTTCACCATAAACAGGTAGACGGACCCTGCACAACTCACTGGTCCTTGTAGAGATCTGCTGTCCTTTTGTGTCATCTGCAGTTCCTAATTTAGGTGGTGTTGTTTTTTTTAATTTTAAGGACAGTTAATGTTTGGAAGCTGGACTTATCTTTTGTTTTGGTTTTCTTTTCTTTTTTTTTTTTTTTATCTTTGCAGCATGTCAGGTTTTGGTATGAACCGCAATCAGGCGTTTGGGATGAACAACTCATTATCAAGCACGATCTTCAATGGCACAGGTTAGTGTGTTTTTAACCCAGGTGGGTAAACCAGGGGATCATTAGTTTGGGGTTTTATTCAGACAAACACCCCTGGAATGTATCTGTGTTTTATATTGGATATACAAAATTCAATTTTACAAAAGAAACACAGTGAAAATGACATTCTATAAATACACCTAGCTGCATAATAATTAAGAGCTGTTGACATGATGAGACGACCGTGTCCACTGTAAAATGCAGTGATCAGTGTCTTCTTGAAGCAGGAAGCACAGCTACTTTTAGATGCAGGCAGCACAAGGTCAGAGAGAACATCAGTTTAAACTGATTTGGCTCCTTTTTGAAAAAAAAATCTGCGTATTTTTTGGTGCACGTTGGTGAAAGTGAAATTCATTTCTGGAAAAACGGTAACGGCAACAACATTGTATCAATTCATGTTTGACTGCTGAAACAGACGGTGAGTACCGACTACAAATTAGCTGTTGTGTTTGGTCAGCAGTTGGTACTTAGGGGAGGGCTATTTTTTTCATACATTTACAGGGTAGTACAATCACACTATCAAGATATTAAATTGGCACGTTATTACACAGATAAATTGAGTTGAAGGTGACTTTACATATTACAAGTTCCTAACCTTCCTATTACTGCAGATGGGAGTGAAAATGTAACGGGACTGGATCTGTCAGACTTCCCTGCGTTAGCAGACAGGAGTCGGAGAGAAGGGACGGGAAACCCAACACCGGTGCTCAACCCACTGGCTGGACGGGCTCCTTATGGTAGGCCATTAGGCCGGAGAAAGTGTCTTATTTTTACACACATTAAGTTATAGGAAGTAGGTTCCCCTAGGAGAGGAAATAGATATTAGCTTCTTGATTGGGTTCCTAATACTAGCCAAGGCTTTGTTTTAATGCAGTCCACAGAAACCAGAATAGCTTGTGATACCCTTTTTGTTGTGATTCATTGTTCATTACACTTTGGAGAATTATAATCTCTACTTCACTGTGTTCATCATCATCATCAAGTTGGCATGGTGACGAAGCCATCAACAGAACAGACACAGGATTTCTCCATCCATAACGAGGACTTCCCTGCACTGCCTGGCCCAAACTATAAGGACCCCACGTTGAACAACGATGACAGCAAAACTGTAAGTGTGAGCCACTGATCACTCTACAACACAATCTGACAGGATGTCTGTATTATTTATTTATTTTTTATTTTTTTTGTTACCCGTCAAAGAGAATTATTTATTATGCATTTACAGGTTTTATTTTTCTGTTTAAAGCTGGTTTTCTCTGTTTCTAGAACTTGAACTCCACAAGCAAGAGCACATCCAATGCAGATGGGCCGAAGTTCCCCGGTGACAAGACGACCTCAGCACAGAACAACAACCAGAAGAAAGGGATCCAGGTGTTGCCCGATGGTGAGACTTCTCAGCCAATCGTATCGCTCCAATTCCACTGAGACATCCCTTCTTAATCGCACAACTTGGGTGAGGCAGTTGGGCTCTCTACCCTGCATTTGGGGTTAGATAATTATTGGATAGGCAGTGAGGAAACCAAAAAGAATATGTTCAGTATGATACAGACCATCATCATCTTTCCATTAGTCTGTCTGTGACCATCATTTGTTAAACAAAATAATTGGCTTGGTTTGCTCTCCAATGCGTGCACAAAGTGTGGGTTAGAAATATGGAGGTAATGTATTGACGGTAAGTATTAACTGCAGTTCACAGCCCAGTTTCAGCGGTCTGTTGAACTCTGAATTATCCTGCTGCTGCAGGTCGGGTGACGAACATTCCCTCAGGAATGGTGACAGACCAATTCGGCATGATTGGCCTGCTGACGTTTATCCGGGCAGCAGAGACTGATCCAGGGATGGTCCATCTGGCGCTAGGAAGTGACCTCACGACACTGGGACTCAACTTAAACTCACCAGAGTAAGACAGCTGTTCTACCCTAAATACAGTAACGTTTAGGGTTTCATTAGCCAGTAGGCACAGTGTATGTCCAACAAAGGAAATGGGATAAATAAGTCAATAGTCCAGTAATGAAACTCAGTCGCCCATTTAAATACTCCATGGCCTACTGTATAATACATGTTGCAGGCACAGATGGTTACAATGTCATTTGTCTAGCTTTCCTTTTGACCAAAAACGTCTCGGTTAAACTCTGCCTTTGGTCTGTACCCGGACTACATAACCCTTTTTACTGGTATGCCATTTTTAACACTGGGATAGATTTGGCTCTTTTGCTGGCATAAATTCTCTGTGCAAGACGCATTGTACCATGTTTGCCTCCAGAAGGGCAACAAACATATGACATATTAACTTGAGACATATTTAGCAGTATAATCCAAATATTTTGAAGCTGAAAAACCCCACTGATGTATTTGTTTCAAACAGATTCTGCCCTCAATATTGTAATAATCGGTAGAGCACAAAATACAAATTCTGTGGAACCTACTCAAGATGCCAAACTGTTATGGGCAATTATGTTTCACACAGCAATACACCACAGCTATTAGCCCGAAAAATTGAAATATCATTAGCAAACTTGATAAATAATATTTTCACTTCATGCCGCCGTAGCCCTACTAGCCTCGTGAGGTCCATGATTTGATTTGTTGATTGTAAACGCATTCAAATATACAGCGAGTTTAATCGCCTTGCTCAGAATTACCAGCACACATGGACAAAGACACTCCACTAGTGACGTTTCCCTCCTGTTGGCTGCTTCTTCAACATTCTTGCATTGGTTTGAGTAGTTCTTGTTTTGTTAGTTTGTCTGTTAAATCTGAAAATGTGTCCAGCAAGTGTTGTGTTTTGATGTACGGCAACTTTCTTTCCCGACAGAAACTTGTACCCCAAGTTCGCCTCTCCGTGGGCCTCATCACCTTGTCGACCTCAAGACATCGGTAAGACATTAATGTGAATTATGTGGGGGGAGGATGATTAGCTTTCAAGATTTGGCAGAGTCAGTGTGAAGACATTTTTGTGACGACGGACAGGTTGTCAGGGACCCGTATCTAGCTGCACGCTTCCCTGGCTGGGCAGTAGGATCAAACCCGTTGCTAGAACTGGCTGTATGATCGACTGAAATCTACAGTTTTAAAGTATAAGCACTCGTGTTGCACTCTGCTGCTGCTTTATTTGAAGGTTGATAATACTGTAGACCAAAGGGGAGATCATTTTCTTCTGTTACTCCTTATAAAGGCGCTGACACACCAACCCGATTATCGGCTGTCGGACAGTCTGGCGAGGTCGGAGACTCCAGTCTGTTCGGTGTGTTCCGTGCCGCCGCCGCCGTCAGTCGGAGGAGCCGCCGACGTTCATTTTGGCCGATTTGACTTGTTGAATCGGCCAGTGGGCAGTCGGACTCAATGAGCGATCTGATTGGTGGAGTGCTAGCCCTTGACTAGCGAAACGGTGCTTCTTCCACAAGAAGAAGCCCGAGAGCGGACAACGCCAGTATCTTCCCATTACTAGCCATCGTATTTTCTTCCGTTCAGCGAGTAATGACAATGATCCTTCTTGGCTACTATCAACACTCTCTGAATTTCCGGTTTTCATTTTTTGGGGCGACAATACAGATTAGCGCCGCCTGCTGTGATGAAGACGCATTACGTCTCACGCAGAACGTACGCTCAAGTCGCCGACTGCCTTTTCTGCCGACGGTCGGCGTGTCGGAGCCCTTCCAGCATCAGTATGATTTGATAGTACAAAACAGCTGGCAGTCATTCACACATATGGCCATTTGGGTATTGCATCATGATTTTAATGGTGTAAAAAAAAAAAAAAAAAAGCATGTCATGTCTCTCCATTGGCATGACAGGGAATATAGAAAAGTCTTCTTGTAATAAGTTTGCACATGTTTTAGTCACTCCTACGTGTTCTTGCCTTTTCAGACTTCCATGTTCCGTCTGAATACTTAACAAATATCCACATACGGGACAAGGTAATTATGGGCTTCACAGCAGTGCCACAATAAGTGGTTGCAGTCTTCAGGTAGTAAATGTGCTGACAAAACTAATCCTCCTTATTCTTTGCTGTCCTGCATCCAGTTGGCTGCAATTAAACTGGCACGATACGGCGAAGACCTGTTGTTCTACCTTTACTACATGAATGGTGGTGACCTGCTACAGCTTCTGGCAGCAGTAGAGCTGTGAGTACTTTCATCCTTTGAATGGTGATTGCTGCAGAAATGTTATCTAGCATTACTCATAAATCTCATGTAAATAATTCAGGTTTGATAATGATCTGGACATTGTTCACAGATCTTTTGAAATCAATTTAAAGTGTGTGGCAGGCTGTCAGTAGCTCTTTCCCTTCTTGAAGCTTTGATTTGATTAATGTGGTTTTGAAGGTTCTTGGGGGGGGGGGTAAAAATGTAGGTAAATCGCTGGGTTTCTTCCCCTTTTCTCTTATTCCTTGTTCATAACTTGACTCTCCAGCTTCAACCGGGACTGGAGGTACCACAAAGAGGAGCGGGTTTGGATAACAAGGGCGCCTGGCATGGAGCCTACGCTGAAGACCAACGCCTACGAGAGGGGAACCTACTACTTTTTTGATTGTCTTAACTGGAGAAAAGTAGCTAAGGTAAGAATGTATCTCTCTGCTGCCTCTCTGCACTTTCACGACCTGGCTAAATGGCATCACGTTTGACTGACTCTTGTCGTGGATTAGCGCTTTTCCTATCATTTTTAAAACTGTGTCTGCATCTCTAAGGAATTTCATCTGGAGTATGACAAGCTGGAAGAGAGGCCTCACGTGCCAACAACGTTCAACTACAACCCAGCCCAGCAGGCCTTCTAAGGCCCGACCAGTCCAAAGGGCTGCACCGGTTCCGGCACACAACCCGGTTGTCCAGGAGGGGCGCTGTGATTCCCACAGCTTGGTTTTTATTCCGTGAGGATTTGGCTATCTGACTGGTTGTCGCCACCATCAAAACTGCCCTGCCTTTCCAAAATTACATGCTGCCCAAAACACCAACACTTGTTCTGTTTTTATTCTTTATGTTCCTGTTGTTTTTTTTTTCTCCGTCTTGTTTTGAGCAGGGTCTGTGTTATGTTTACGTCTCTGAATCTGAAGCCTGTTTTCTTTTAGAAAGGAGGACTGACCTTGTGGCACAGGACAAGTGACAGAACAAGGTTTACGCCTCGCCAAGAGTTAAGAACGGGAAAAAAAATGGCGAGGAAAGTTAACATCCTCAGACGCAAGTGGAAGGGTGAAAGAAATGCAATGTTTATTGTTGCACTATATTTAGTAATAAAAGAACACAAAATTTTTTTGTGAATTTTTTTTTTTTTTTTTTTATGTGAACACTCCCATTTTTTCTCTTTTCCATTTTTTGTTATGATTTCGGGGGGTTCATAAAACTTTTCCACATGCATCCCTTTTCATCTCACCTTTTATTTCCTTCTCTTCCTTCCATTTACATTGATTCCAACATCTGTATTTGCACCACCTATTTGTTTCTCCCTCTGAGTTCTGTGCCAGTTGAACATGGACACAAATCTGGGAGACTACTTTGGTTTCCACGAATGTGGACAAATCCTCGCAGAGGCTAAACGGCAACACAACGTTGCTCCAGAGCAAACAAAACACTTTCCAGTCTTTGTTACAATTTTGTAAGAAATGTGTACATTTTTGGTTTCTTTGCATCACATAAATTAGTGTATGTACGAATGTGTATATATGATTGCTATATATATATATATGTATGTATATATATATTACATCTATTTTGGAAGAAATTTTGCCCTGCCTTGTACCTCGTTTTTATGAGGTGAGCATGGATGCAATATGTGGACGCAACAGGACATTTCTGGATCTGCTGGACAGGGTGTCACATGGCACTGCGGGCACTTACATCAAAATGATACAAAATTAAAATTTCATCTTAAGGAAAGGCCTGATTCTCAGCCAAATAAAACAAGAAACAAAAAACCTGGAGATCATCACCCCCCCCAAAGTTCTGAGTCCAAAAGGAGGGGTGTCTTTCAATTCAAGCTGTTTGAACAGCAGTAAACGGCAGCATTTCATAGGAAAAGGAAAAAAAATGACAAATTGAGGAGAGAGAAAAAAATCCAGACCAAACTTGTATTTTCTGAAGTAAAAAAAAAAAAAAAGCTTCTTTTCTTTGTATTAAAGCAGAAAAGGCTTTCATGAACCACTGTGTGTGTGTGTGTGTTTATTGCTTTTAGAAACTCAGGGACCCCTTAACTTAAAATTTCCATTTCTATTTCCTGGAGTCAGTTTTAATGTACAAATTGGCATGCAAACGTGTACAATTAAGTTTCTATAGTACACAGGTTTAATGTATACACTGGGAAACATCCAGAGCAAACATTACTTGAGCATGTTACTTGTGCTTTGAACCTTTTGCAGTATCTTAACTGAATTTAAAGGCTTCCATTACAAACTTATCATTGAGACATTACATTCTGTTGTTGCAAGGTTTATTAGTCTTAAAAGACTTTACAGAACTTTCTCTTCAAGTCAATTCATGGAATGTAATTTAGACCCAATTATGGCCTCATTCACATTGATCAATATAAAATTGGGAAATAAAAATGTAATGATACATCTCCAGTGCTGCAGAGAAATAATTAAAGTCGTGCACTAGGCTACATCCAGAATCTCGTGTTTAGATGCATTATTTCTAAATGAATTAGGTTATGGAACCAGGCATCCACAGTTTAGAAAGGCACATACATTCACACAATGTATAAAAATGGACAAAACTAAAACTAGCAGTAGACAATAATGGCACACAAACATGAGAACATTATACATTGGAAACATTCTCAAGAGTCCTCGTTACTGTGCTGTAATCTACAGAGGGATTATGAACAAAGATGCCATTAAAGGCCACGAACAACCACAATTAGTACATTGGACACAGAGCAAAGTAAGGAAATGAAAACAGAAATGCAAATCAGTCATTGAATTTGTCTCGGATTAGCAGAGGACACGCATACAGCTGGTGCTTCTACTATAGAAAAATGATCCAGTAGAAGTATAAGTATACAAGTATCAGAAGGCAGTGTTGCAGAGGAAAGCATTCACTTTCACCTTACACTTGTTACACCACCTGACCTTTTCAAATTCCAGTCGCTTGCGTAAATGCTACAAATTCAAACTGAATTTATTTAGATGTTGCAAACACTTCAAAAGCAGAGATGTTATATTGATGTTTCTGTAGAATGGAAACAACAAAAAGACACTTCCTGCAGTAGCACTTAAGCACACTTTTTTTTCTCTCTAATGGAGATGACTGCTTTGTCATGGGACGTAAAGAGAAACAATATCCTTCGATTGTCTGTTGTTTCATCCAGTTTACGGTCGTTTCTCCCTGAACTACATACACATCCTGCCAAACTTCCTCCTGTGGCCAGGCACATACTCCCCTCATTTGTCAGAACTCAAGTTGTGAACAATGATCACTTTGAGGCAGGTTCAGTGGGGCTTGTACCTCCTGCTTTGGAAGCTTCTTCTGGTGAAAAAACAAACAAACAATGGCATGTAAGTTTTTTTTCTGAGATCTAAAAAGGAGGATGAAGACACACTGACCTCACCCTTCATTAATTGGGGTACTATCTTTCTATGAAAAAAAAATCATCTTCAAAAAGCCTGTATAACAGGATGGTTTTGCATAATTAAAAGACTCCATTAATCATTACAACACCACCTAACCTTTCTTCTCCTGAGTCTCCTCGGCTGCAGTCTTGTCTGCTCTGAAGAAGATCCGGGCGCTGCTTAATGAGAAGTGGAGCAGCTCAAACTCCTGAAGTGAAAAGGAAGACAAAGAGGTCAGAGTGAACAACTACTTTACATGGAGACACGGAGGGAGAGACGAGAGGCAAAAGTTACTGTGTGAGGAGAAAGGGACAGCTGCACCGCAGTGTTCTAAAAACAACAGGAAGCTAGTTATCGTTGTATGGCCTGCTGATTTGTCAGCAGCCGGAGCAGCGGCAGTGTCTGTGACACACACCTCATTGAGGCAATTAAGGTCCTTTAAAACTAATTTGTTTATATATTCAGTTTGACCTACACGTACCGAGGATATCATGATCCCTTACGTCCATCGTGACTAAACATCCATAAATCGGGGGAGTTGCTACATCCCTACATGGCGGCTCATTGATTGCAGTTCACCGGCTCTGCTACCAACGGAGAGCCCAAGCACGTCTTCTCAGTGGGCTACCGGTGTCGTGCCAAAAAGTGATGCCGTCTATCCTACAGTACACACATGATAAATGAACGCCCAGACTCTTAGGCTCTCCACCGCGTTTTGTTGCCGGCAGTTGCACACATTTCTTTGGCTGTTCTGCACTCTGTAGTGGCTTCCCCAGCAGGTGCTCCTTTAAGTTCCTTAAAATGTCAGAACATGCCTGAGAATCATCATGTTTTTAAGTTTTCTACAGTAGCAAAGTCATCTAGTGACAGTCTGTACATCCAAACAGCAAACAGGAACTGCCAATAGCTAATTCAGCATACGTTTAATGCTGCCAAAACGTCAAACATTTAGGCAAAAAAAAAAAACTCAGACTCCATGGCAACATTATACTTCCTGTCAACATCCCCCAGTTGGAGGGGGTTGTTTTGTGTGTGTGTGTGTGTGTGTGTGCATCTTTGACATGCCAACAGGCACTGTACCTGAAGGTAGACGTCCAGCCTCTTCTGAGTGAGGTTCATAGTTTGCAACAACTTTTCATCCTGGCTGGCAGACTGGACGCTCTGCTCCTTCACCACAGCATTCATCTCTTTCTTGTACTTATCTCTGACGGCCTGGAACCAGTGCAGAGAGTCAAACTCCAGATACTGGTCGAGCAGCTTCAGAATGTAGGCCACACCTGCGAGAGCGAGGGAAACGGCGGTATTAGAGAGGAAGAAGACAGTGAGTCAACAGCCACAAAGCAGAGTGGCGAGCATGAAGCTGATGTTGTGTAGTGCACGCACTCATTGCCGGAGCCCACTCACTCACCCATGGCAAAGCCATCATCTGTGAAAGCAGCTCCGGTTTTGTTCTTCTTGTTGAGTTTCTCTTTGCAGCTGATGGAGTGCTCCACAAAATTCACCGTCTATGGGAGAGATTTGTTTTGTTTTTTTAAAATCGATTCAAAACACAGAGAGGGGAGGTAAAGAAAAACAAATAGGCAGAGAAAAGAGCGTGACAGGTAGTAGCGCAGACACAACAGAAAGGTCTCGAACACTGACCAGCGGGGGTACAATCATGTAGAAGTTCCTCAGGTGCATATTCTTGGCACTGCGAAACTCGGGTGCAAACACCGCCACCAGCATCTTGAAGTACTCTGTCCCCTCTGCAGAGTTGCTGGTCAGATCTCCCAACACTGAATCTAGGACACTGGGAAGGACACACAACATTGAAGAAGAACTGTGCAAACAGCAGGTGAGGTTTCCTTTACATTTTCTCTAGCTGTGGTGCCCTCTGCAGGTGTAAAAATGGAACTACACTGAAAATATCTCGAGTATCTCGTGTGCTTGACAGAAACATTAAACCCAAACACCTACTGGAGCTGACAATGGATTTAAAATAACCCCAGTCCACAAAAGGGACACATCCACAAAAAAGAAAAAACACATGCAAGTTATAATTTGAAGACATAAGTGCAGGGTTTTTCAAATGCCCTACCTAGCAGCTTTCCGGGTGTCCTCCGACAGTCCCTCCTCCTTCACCAGCTCCTCAAAGTTGACTATATCCTCCAGGTCGGGGACAAACCTGGAGATGACACAGACACAAAAACATACTAGTGAGATACAACAGAAAACACTAGAAACATAAGTTAACCTAATATTTACATAAAACAACATGAATGTATCCAGTTAATTAATCAGGCATTTCAGAGACTTTAAGGCAGTTTCAGCCCAAGACTTTTTCAGTGCAGTAGATACCATTAGAAAATGACAAAGAATTTTGCTGTACAAATGGTAAGATTCCACCAAATGTCAGACATTTTCCTTGGTTTTTTTTGTGTTGACTGATATATTCTGTACGTGTATACATTAGGGCTGGGCGATATGGAGGAAATCAAATATCACGATATTTTTGACCAAATAACTCAATAGATACCGCAACGATATTGTAGTGTTGACTATTGATGCTTTCACAAAATATTTACACAATGATATTTTTGATAAATAATCATCAGTAATGTGGATATAATGACTGAGTGGGTAAAGGCAAATAACAGAACAGTTACAACAGTCTGGTAAATTCAGAAAATGACATCACTTTACTGTAATGCTGCCTTTAAAACCAGGTAAAGACAACACTTATGCCATATTACGTTATCTAGTCTCATATCACGATATTAATATAATATCGATATATTGCCCAGCTCTAGTATACATAGGCGTAGGTATACATACACCCCCCACAATAAAAATGAATGAAATGAAAGTAGCGGAGGGTTATTTTACTCAACTACTTTTATTAGGACGAGTCCTGGGGGAAGGACTGGAGTAAACAGGGCAAAAGCCGCAAATTAACAAAAGAAAAAGATAAACAAACAGGTGGATTTCCAGTCTGTCAACTACAACGGAGGTTTTAGGGCAACTGTAAAAAAAAAAAGACTTCTTATCTGAGATAAAGAATTAGGTCATTAAATTATTCAGATTCAGCCCAAGACCATCCTATCAGACATTCATATTAGCACAAAATGTACACATCTCCTTTTTACCTGATAGCACTGCTGCAACAGTGGAGGCCTCCAGAACGGATCATACGCACATAGCCCATGGCGTTACCTTGAAGAAAACAGGGTCAAATTGGTGTTGGTTTACATTTGCCAGCAGATTATATGTCAAGAACAGATCGACATGTACGTATGGGTTTGTTTTGTTTTTTACCAATCTGGCTGATGAGCTGTCTGAACTGGTCCAGGTAGCTCTGTCCATCAGGAGTAATGCCCAACTTCCTGATGCCACGGTTAAACTTCTCAGCTCGCTCAAATGGATACTACAACAAAAACACGGACAACAACAGCTGAACAGGAGCTGGTGGCAGAGAGACAAGTTATTGGGCCTAGTGATATGATAACACAGTATTTGCAAAACAGAAACTTCAGGAGGATTAGACAGCCAACTGGTTCCAGGAACAGAAAATCTAAAAGAGTCCCTGGATTTACTGAAAGTCTGTGTCTGTCCGCCAACCACTGGATTTCAGTTTCCAGCTCTCACCAGTTGGGGCTCAATAACCATCTGACCAAACTAAAGCCTAACATGACAAACACT
Organism: Sander vitreus; assembly: GCF_031162955.1. Classification (NCBI taxonomy): domain Eukaryota; kingdom Metazoa; phylum Chordata; class Actinopteri; order Perciformes; family Percidae; genus Sander; species Sander vitreus. Next base: position 24,436,466 of record NC_135862.1, read on the forward strand.
AATGAATTTGGACTGAGCCTTTCCTTACCTTCTGATCAGTCTGGTCCTTTGTTTCTCTGAAGAAGCGGATGTCCTTGATGAGTCTGGACTTGATGTGTTCGTCGTACATAAACTGACTGAAGATGTAAAACTTCTTCTGCAGGAACTGGTAGGTGAAATTCACCTGACAAAAGAAGAGAAAAGATGGGCAACAGGTAAGCCAAAAACCCTCGATACACCCATATCTGAGAGAGAAAAGGTACACACACACACACACACACACACTATACTCACCGTGGTGTTCATAATGCCTGTGCCGTGGGTCCGGATAGAGTTGGCGATGTGACGGATGTTGATGGTGTTCAAGTGCTTGTTGTTACTGGCCTTTTCTATGAAGATCTGTTGGAAAGCAACAACTGTATATAATGCACAGACACCTGCTTGAGTCAAGAGAGAGAAGGGGAATATGGAGGCTACGTGTCTTACCTGGTTGTTGAGGTTATAAAGGTAGCGTGAGACAAAAACATGAATGTTCCTCATGATCTCCAGAACGTCCAAACCCTGATGAGAACAAAAACAGGGGATCCAGTTATAAATCAACCATTTATCACCTATACTTCTTTAACTGACATGATTTTGTAAGCACACAGACCTGCTCCAGGGTCTGGCTGGGCAGGTGTGCCTCCGTCATGGTAAGTCCATAGCGCTGCGTGGCGAGGTTTCTCATCTCACTGTAGGTGGCCCAGTCATGCAAAGCGACAGTGGTTAGGTTGTAGAACGTTTTATCCAGGTAGTGGGTCACATAGGCTGCAAGGACATAACAAATAAATAAGACAAATCATTGTCAGTTACACCCTCAACATCATCTTGCTCTTCAATGTTTAATTTCTTATACTGCACTTTTTTTCCTCTCGTATTTTATCTGTTTTTAATTTTTTAATCTGTTTTCATGTAAAGCTCTTTGAATTGCCCTGTTGCTGTAATGTGCTATACAAATAAAGCTGCCTTGCCTTACAGTTTCCCAAGCTGGTGTCAGCATAACACGGCACACACAGCACCAGTGAGACATCACACAGATAAGCAGATTAATTCGTATTTGCACTGAAGGAAATAATTAAACAAACGTAGTTGCAACTGAAATAGTGACAACGCTCAGAGGGCATCTCAGCCTGAGTTGTTTAATCCTCTTACCAACACATTTTAGTCTGCATTTGAATTTACATCAATATAAATGATAGAAACAAATCATGGGATGCATGCTTTTTCATTCCAATAAGTGCAGTAGATGCTATTAGAAAATGACAAAGATGTTCAAAATTAGCTGTACAAAGTGAAAGATTCCACCAAATGTCTTAAAAAAAAAAACAAAAAAAAAAAACTTCTGACCAGCCATCAGAAGTGTTTTTCAAAAAAGGCACAAATTGGACTCCCAGACCCCCCACTTAATGTGTCCCCCCCCCAGACCCCTCACTTAATGTGTCCCCCCCAATGTTGAAATGAAACCTATGCCCTTGCGTGCAGATGTATGAACAGTTTTTCATCACCTTTAATATGGATGAAGCGGTTGAAAAATCGAATGGGCTTGAGGGAAAAGAAGTGGGCAAGGTCCTTAATGCCAACTTTGAAAGGGTTCCTGTCGTCCAGCTTCAGATGTGTGTGAACAGAGAGACGCAGGTCCTTCTCAATCTCCTTACACAGCTTGTCCAGCAGGTGCTACGAGAGTTAAAAGCCAGAAGAAACTGAGAACAAGGCTCACAAAACGTACCCCAGAAACAGCAACGTGTGACTGCAACACTGGTAATTTGTTCGATTTACACAAAATTATTTAAATCAAACCTCCCGATGCTGGTGCACCAATCTGTATATTCCCTCTTTCTGCCTCTCGCTTTATCCTCCAACATCCTTATTTTACCTGGCTACTTTATGTCATCTGTTCTCACCTCGTTAAACACGTCCATGATCTCCTTGTCGTAGCTCTCCAGTAGCTGGTCACAGGATTCCATGTGTTTGGCGTGTAACATGGACGGCACGCTGTCCCGCAGCGCACTAAACATGTACTGCTCCAGCCAATCATAGACATCATCCAGGAAGCCAATCAAACATAAGCAGAAGAGAAACATTTAAAAGCAAACAAACAAAGAGACAATTTCTATAAGTTAGAAGATCCAGTCTTCAATGTGTCGGGTAAAGCAGTAAATCACAACTTCAAAAGTCCATACAACAACGTAGGTTTCCTCTTAAATTGATTAAAAACAATCCTTTGTGATCCTTGCGGACAGGGTAACAAGTCTCGCCCACGTAACATCTCAAAGAAAGATCGTGCGTGCGATCAGTCTTACGTGTATTCGTGCTGCGTCCATGGCGTGGTCGTATACATCATCTAGGTAGATGGGAAACACAGCTCGGTGCCAGTAAAGGAAACTACAGTTGCACTGCAGCTTGACCCTGAGGAATAAAGGAAAACAGTCCCTAAGTATGCCTACTTAAGACTCCTAAAGTAGGTCAAAGAAAACGTCAAATTGCCTACATGAAAGGATTCGTGCTAAGAACGTACAGTACACATAGTTCTGACAAGGTCCAACAATAGCAAGTTGTCAGATGCCAGTAACTACCAGGGGTGGAAGCAATGACTTACATTTACTCTCGTTACTCAAACTGAGTCGTTTGACTTTGTACTTTTATAAAATTGGTAATTTTACTTTTAATTAAAGTACTTTTTCAGTTGATCATACTTTGCTAAATTTTAAGTCACATATGTTAGAGTAGAAACAGAAGTCACATTAAGTTGTGAGAAAGGAACAGAAGAAAGGAGATATATCAGCAGGTGTGTGTGTATAAAAAAAAGGTACAAGGTACAATTCCAGTAAAATGCTAACCCATCATGGGACACTGCACTCAGCTGAAGAGATACACGTACGTTTATGTTAACCGGCCGAGGGGCATCCGTCTGTCCTATTTAAGCAAATGTGTAAACAAGTATTATAAAAAGTCTTTAAAGTAACAGTACTTTGAGACTTGAGCACAATATTCTAGTACTCTTTCCGCCTTTGGTTTCAACAGATACTCGATGACAGTCGCCTGCCAAAGGGATGAATGTGTATTTGAGATGTCAGCATCTTAATGATTTGGTTTATATGAAGTGTTTGTTTTAGCCTGTTCTCAAAACTACGGTGCAAGATATTTGCCTATGAGACATCACAGCACAACAACTGGCTGTCTATTCCACAAGATGTTGAAATCGGTTTTCACCGCTGCCTGGAGGGTTCATCACTTAGCAAAAACAGATTGCGTCGTGCACAGACTAAAACATTTTGTTCAACTTAAATAAATCAAAAACCAAACCCCACCTCTCACTCAGCTCACTTATCAGATCCAGCTTCTTCAACACAAGCTGCAGTGGAAGCAGCTCCTCATCTTTAAACGTTTTCTACAAGACAGCAAGATATTTCAATGTCAAGCTAAGATTCAAATGAAAGAAACAGAAGTGTTTGTATCCCATCAACCACCGACTTGTGCCAACGTACCAGCTGCGTGCCGACACACAGTGCCAGAGACACCACCAGGCGTCGCTCCTTTGTGCTGGGTCCACTCAGAGCATTTTCTGCCAGCACCAAAGACGACAGCACATCCAGCCGCTGCTCGCTGTACTTCTTTTCGGAGATCACCCTTTTCTTAAGGGAATACCAACAAGATAAAGTTGGACCTCTAATTACAAACAAATATAAACATTTATGTCACAACTCCTTTGCTACTCCACAAACTGTGCGCGTCGGCATTTACCTTGGCGATGCCGATGGCGTTGAGGGCCTGTGACTGCAGCTGCTGAGTGATGTGAGAAACCGAGTCTGCTACGACCATGGACCGCCTGTGAAATGTGTGCTCCACAGCCTGAGGGGACAGAGACATCATGCGTCTTGACCTTATTAGTTTTACTCAAACAGACAATGGTGAAAAGCATGCAAACGCTCTAAAAAGGTACACACACCTTGAGCAATTCAACCAGTCGACACAGAGCTTTGACAGATGTCTTGGTCATGGGCCGCTGCATCGACATGTACATGTTCATGGTGGTTTTGATAATGGTGATGATGCTGTATGCATACAGGATGCCCTGTGGGGGACAGGAGGGACAGGAAACAAAGGGAACTGTTATTTAAGAGGTTATATTTTCAACTTGTATGTAAAAGCTCACCATGTTTTACATCTTGTGTGGTCAGTTTATAAAATGGATCTTATAGAGAGCTTGTTTAGATAAAAACAACACAGGTATTTGGCTGTTTTTGAGGATAATTAATGCATCTTAAGTGTATTTAAGGCTGTGTTTGAAGAAGAATTGGAAAAAAGGGGAATGCCATGTCCTACTCTGTAGTCCTGCTGAGCCTTGTTAATGGATAATACTGTCAGTCCATACCTGCACAAAGACATTACACCTGCTGTTCAGGTCTTCTGCTAACTTGTCGCTTTTATGCTCCTTGGACAAAATGGACTCCATCTTCATCATCCAGGAAGTTACAAACACGTAGTAGGACTGAACATCCCTGAAGAGAAGATACACTAGAAACAATCAGATTCTATCAATCTAACTTTAACTAAATAAATGTTTTTGTCCACACTGACTTTGTTAGTGCCTGAGCTCTTTGCTGCAGGTAGGTGTCCCTCTGCGCTCTGATGGCCTGTAGACCCTTCTTATCCATCAGTTTAGCAGCGGCTGGGACCTTAGCGAGGAGGAAAGTGTCAGGAAACCAGATGATGTTTGCAGTCAGAGTGACAGCTGGAACCTAGCGGAGGGGGCAGACACAAATACACGTGAGCGAGGGGTTTCCATTACGTGAGATTAAGAAAAAATAAACATGAGGGAGGGCTGTCGCAGATAGAGAAAAGAGGCAGGCCAAGAACGCTGAACTACCTTTTTACAGACGTCGAGCAGTGCCTTGTAGAACTTTTTGTCAACACACCTAAAGATGTGAAAGTGAAGCACATAGAGACCACAGACGCCGGCATATTTATCTCTCTGGTCAATCTCTGAAGGTTCGCCTGAAAACAATACAGACACAACACACTTAAATTCACTTGGAAGTTGCAGGAAAGTGAGGTGAAACCAGTCTATCCTGACAAGAGAAACTGACCAATTTTGGACTCGACATTGGTGAATATGGTGCGAATGTTGAAGGCAAACTCCTCGGCAAAAGCGCTGTTTTTGGCAACAGCTACTCCTTCCCCAGGATCATCGAATCTCTGCTCCACACAGGCCTGTCGCACAGTTGTAAACAACATGAACAGAATGTGTTGACTCAACTGTTCATTGTTAAAAAGATTGTTGTTTGTTTTTAGCAAACACCTCAACCTCAGAAAATGAATAAAGGTCTGAAAGAAATTAGGTCACCTGCAGTATCATGCCATCCAGCATCTGTCCCTCAAGCTTGAGCAGAAGCTTCTCAAATGGTTTCAGCTTCTCTTCAGGAATGGAAAATTTCCCCGGGTTATGGTGCACAGATTTCAACAACCTACAACAGGAGGATTTAATTACAGAAGAGCAATATCCCAGAAGCATTATATATTAAAGCAAGTATGTTGAAATAAATCATAAACTATTATCTGGTTTAAAGAGATGAAACTAGGTATAGATGCAGAAAATGTTGGAAATAATACAAATTATTTCTAGGTCAGATCAATGTACATATATTTTAGTTAAACTGAAAGCAAGAATTTTGTTGGTCATGTTATACTTATGGTGTGTGTGTGTGTGTATATATATATATATATATATATATATATAGAAATTGGGCTAAATAGCAATAATAGATGCACTTTACTGCATATTATTAACGTTGTGTTTTGCTTTTCTAAGCACATCTAATCTAATACATATTTCAGTAATTATCAATCATTCAGATAGTTTAAAATGTTAATAAATGTGTCTTCAGTACCCCAAAAACTTGAATTTCTGGAATTTTGCTTTTCCTTTGTCTCATTGGTTGCAATAGCTGTGTGTGTGTGTGTGTGTTAACCTTTTATACATCTTCCAGTGATCTTTTAGTGTGCCATGATTTTCCATTATTTCATCGAGTGTGAGCAGAACTACTAACAACTCCCCCAGATGTTCGTACACTATCTGCAGAGGGAACACATAACAGACGTGCTAAGAAATATTTAGATAGATGAGATAGAGAAAAGAAATTAAAGACATGAATACGCCTAACCAAATCTTAAAACCCACCTGGAAATGGACACCTGACGACTCAATGATTTTTGTTGCACCCCTAAGATTTGAGAGGAGAAATGCTTTTGCACATGTTCTTTTTGCATTGTAACAGAGCCAAACACGCAATAAGTACTTAAACCAGAAATGCAGGCTGTAAATTGTTGTTTTGTCTGCATGTAAAGTGCACAAAGGCTCTTTTGACAACGTGGGTATCTGAGCCAATCCAACAAGAACAGGACATTCACTGTGTAACTTGCTTCAGTTGATGGATCTTACTTGTTGCTGTTGTAGATGGCAGCCAGCTGATGAACAATGTTGACCACCACTTCATAACATCTTGACACAAAACAGGACAGTTCCTACCAAAAGACAAAGAGAGAAACTATCAATGTAGTCTGGATTTCAAACTACAGTACATTAAGACAGAAAGTATCCATTGCCTACCTGAAGGAATGAGATAAATCTGCCCATTTGAATCTGGGACTCTCCTTCAACAACATTAGTGTCAGACACTGTAACACAAATGCACATATACGTCTTATTTTGTAATCAAGAAGCACTGTGTACCACGGAGGACAAACATTAAAGTAACTAGTAATAGCAGATTACCTCCTTCTCCATAGTACAATAAGCCATTGTAAAACTTGGTTTCTGCCTGCAAGGGCACATAAATTCAGGACACAGATTCAGTATTTCGCATGAACACCACAAACCAAGGATATTACCATCTGTTTAGAGAGATGTTGCTTAAAAGGTTTAGACCTTTAGTAACGCTGTGGAGTTGGTTTTCCCTGTTTTGCTCATCTTGTGATGCGATACACAGTCCTGCCAATTGTGTCACACTGATCTACAGGTGGTGGTAACACATCATGATATGCAGCAATGCGCCAGCAAAGGCAGGGACGGAGACTACAAGCTAGTAAGCATGGATGTAAACAATGCTGGATTTAAAATACTTTTAGAAATCGGCTTTGCAAGGGTTTTAAAAAAGGAAGGGAATGCATTCATCACATTTCGTAGACCTCAAGGATACACACAGTATCCTATCCTTCAAACAGGGCAGATATGACAAAAAACACAAACCAAGCTAACCTCACAATAGCACAAAATGCACCGTTTTGACTGTGCTTACCTCATACTTGAGCTTCTTCACTTCACTGCAGAGCGCAGCATAAACTGTGATGACTTTGTTCAGAACCTGCACACAAGACAAAATAATAGTCATTATCAAAAAAAAAAAAACTTTGGATACGAGACTTAAAAATTACAGATTCTGTTTCTTTATTTACCTTGTTGTCTGTTTTAATTAACTCCAATAATGATGACTGCTCATATGGGATAAGCTGAAAGAGAGTAGAAGGTATTGTGAAGGAAGTTGCACAAGTTTGATTGTGTAAAAGCAATGGCAGTCTTTTCAAGTTTCATGTACAATCACTAGTGTTTTACCTTCAGGGCAATGGGGTCCAGAGTGAAGTCCCACACATCTCCGATGGAGTCATCCAGAGCTTCCTCGATACCCCTCAGCTGGGAGGTGTAGTCCTCCAGAAATTTGCTGTAGTTCTTCAGTTGAACCTCTGTGTGTATTTCTGTAGGGTGAAGGGTTTGATAAACGTTCAGCACTTCAGCAGGGCTTATTTCTATTGGGGGGGGGGGGCACTGAATACCTGCCACACATAAAACAACACGAACTTACAATTTCGTAACTAAACGTCACCATTGTTCATTTTGTTTGCTTTAATGGACTAAAGTTTGCGTTACAGTCCGCCATTCGTGCCGTTTTACTACTAGCTACTGTCAAAATTACTCAAGTGTCGTTCAAGTGGCTGTCAAACTGAACAGCTGTAGCTAATGGCGGTGATTAATGTTAGCTAACTTAGATGTCACTTAATATTAACCCTTAACATTACAACGGGCCTGGATATGCTGGACGTTCAATTGAAGCAACGTTAAAAAAGTGAAACAATTTTAAAGGTATCCATTGGTTTGCAATTAAGAGTAAGATTTGTTCCGTGCCAGAAACTAGACGGTGCCTAGTGGTAAAGCATCTTGCTAACATCGTAAGCTAGCACTGGAAGCTAACGTTAATGTATTAGCTACACTTTAGAACAGCACGTCGCTATGTTTCACTACAGGTCAGGACTGGACGCTGTACTCACTTTGTGAACCGTCGTCAAAACGGTCAAACTCCCAGTCAGGTGCGATGGTTTCTACCGCCATACTGCCCGCATCGGTGACCCAAAACACTGCTGCAGTAGGTTAAAGGCTACACGGTCCCATGATGAGTCTCGTGATCTTGTGAATGGTCGATAGTGCTCATGGGAAAGAGAGTCCAGAGGCGATGTGGATGGATGAATAATGGATGTATTATAAGATGCATATTAAATGTATTATAATGATAGATAGATAGATAGATTTTTATTGTTAGTGTTTCGATCTTTCTTTATTATTCATACCAACCAGCATAGGCCTTTAAATCCTTTGGTATATGCCAGCATTGCCCTGCCCTTCAAATCCATGTAACTGTCAAATATTATGGTTATGTAAATAGTCCTATGTGTAAGTGTCTTACACCATTCAAATACAATCACGTGTGTGTGTGTGTGAGTGGAAAGTTAGGATAATGTCAAACTGAAGACGACAGAGGCCAAAAGGAAGAATTACGATTAGCAGTGGAGTTTGAGAATAGATGCTGCTTCTTTTCCCATGGTTATTTCCCATTAAGGGTAAGGCACTTTTATATTCTACTATTCTACCTATAGCCTATACCAAATGTTGATCAGACTTTCAAGTTGAAATACATACAAATACACATTTTGACACATTGTTTGTAGCAGTATCTGTTTTAGCCGAGATGCTGGAGAGACCGAGACACTAGGCCTACAATGCACGCGGCGCTGTCACAAATGGACCTAGCACGTATTTTTTGTGCAGCAGAGCGGAGAGTCGCTTCTTGGAGGCTTCTGGAAGGCGCTGCGTCGCAACTGGTGGAATCACAAGCATTGTCTTGAGTGGCCGTGATTGCTCAGTTCACTCGATCTCTCTCTGGGGGATAGAACAACCTATCTGTTGGTGTATGTGTTTGACAATAAGGCATGTGGGGCCTTTAGTCTTTGGACCTTCTCGAAACACAGCATCCCCTTATCATGCAGCTGTTTGGACTCCCTCAACTCTGGAGACACACGTAAATTTACTTGAGCACATGACTGGCTTACTGAGTATGGCCAAATAACTCAACCTGTGACCTGGTCGAGACCTTTATGTTACCTAATTTTTCCTTTGTCTCATCACACACGTGTGTGTGTGTGTGTGTCTGTGCGTGTGCGTGTGCGTGTGTGTGTGTAGGGGAGAGTTAGGGTAATGTCACACTGAAGACTCAGCGGCACACGATTCAGAGGACGACAGAGGCCACAAGGAAGAATTACGGTTAGCAGTGCAGTGTGAGAATAGATGCTGCTTCTTTTTCTACGGTTTCCCATGAAGGGTAAGGATTCTACTCCTAACTATATACCAAATGTTGATCAGACTTTCAAATTGAAATACATACAAATACACATTTTGACACATTATTTGTAGCAGTATCTGTATTAGCAGAGATGCTGGAGAGACCGAGACACTCCAAGAGAAACTAAGCATTACAAAGTGATTTTTAAATGAGAATTAAAACTTTTTCTTTTTTCTCCTTAACCCTTTGATCCCGATCTTGGAGATGATTACAGCTTAACAGAAGAAATCCTTTTATATATTATACAGTGTTTGTTTGATGTACCACTTTTCTTTAGATACTCTTGTGCATCTGCAGTTCTATGGGTACATTACTTATTATAAAATTAAGCATGATGATTTAATACGTTTTTGGCTTTGATGATTAGAAGTTGCTTGACTATGAATATTTAACATGATGAAATGATGTATTTCCATCAAACTTACTAACTGCAGTTTAACCTATAATTTATATAAACACTACTTTTTTTAAAGCTTTTTCAGCGGGATAAAGCAGACTATTCAGATTATTATTGATACATCGTTGACAAGTATGTTTGTTGATATGCCAATTTTTGCAGATTGGGTATAAAAAAGAAGTCATACATTTTGTACAATTCCTCACTCACAACTCGATAAGCTCGGCTGTTGTTAACCTTGATAACTTCAGCTGCTGGAAGCCCATTTCTTAGGACTTCCAAATGAAGAGCATTGTCCAAGTCAGACAATACAGCCTCAGTGTTGCTGATGGGAACAGGCATGAAGAATGATAATGCAGGCAATCTGTGCCATCAGATGACTCTGAGACAGCCTCTGTGACAGCCAAGCGTTCCACATGCCAGTCACACACTTGATTTTTCATGGAAGGGAAATAAGTCATATAATATCACAGTACTTGCGTGACACAAGACTGTATAACTACATGCTGCGTTTTTGACTTTACTTTTCTTCTTTTTGTATTGTTTTACTATTATGCATCCACCAATTCTTTATTGCTATTGTTTTATTTCTTTTTGCCGTTGCTCATTTTTCTTTTAGGCCAACTGTTTGTGACCAGTGTAGGCGCCTCTGTTTCTCAGGAGCCCGTAGCAGGGGGAATAATAATAATCCTGCCAGCTTTACACCATGGTTGTCCCAGAGTCACAAGATATGCCAAGTGGCTCTGTGGGCAGAGGCACCAGCCAACAGTACGGATCCAACCTGTCTTCATCTCAACACTCTGGAAGTCCCCAACATTTTAGCTCTAATGGGAATATTTCACCAGTCAACACCGGTCTCCATTATGAGCCACAGGATTACACTGAGACGGACTATCTGCTCCCGACTCAACTCTATGGTAGCTCAAGGTTTAATGGATCTGTGAGAGCAAAGGATGCAGGTGGCTCTGGTGCACCTGCTGAGTCAGTCTGTTCCATGGTGCTTCAGATCCTGGTACCATTTCTTCTGGCTGGGCTCGGGACGGTGTCTGCTGGGGTGCTGCTTGAAGTGGTTCAGGTGAGGAAACAAAGTAAAGACAAGGAGGACAAATAAATGGTTTACAGTTTAGTGAGGTTATCATTTCTTGTCATTCCAAATGCCTGAAAGCTGAATCAAGGAGATCGGGAAAACACGGAAGTAAAGTGATGAAGAGAGTTGAAACATGGAAGTTATTAAAATAACAACAACTAATTTGAATTGTAAAGTTGTGGTGTTTATTTTAAGTGAACATCACCTTGGCTGAAAACAAAGATGATTTATTGTGTGTTTGTTGTGTTAGTTTTGACTGGTGGTTCATCTTCTATATTAAGTGTCCGATTGTATTGGCAGAACTGGGACGTCTTCCAGGAAGTACCAGAGATCTTCATCCTGGTGACTGCAATATTAGGAATGAAGGGAAACCTGGAAATGACTCTGGCCTCGAGACTCTCGACTGCTGTGAGTGTGTGCATGTTAACCCCTCCCCCCCCCCACACACACACACACACACACACACACATACACACACGCACACACACACGTGTTTTTCCTAGCTTTGTGGAGGACTTAGGTGCACGTATTTGGCGGGGGGTTTAGGTGTCCTTCCTCAAGTAAAGTTAAGTTACGTTTTTAATTTAAAAAAGCAATTTCCCCATACAATTTGTGTCTCTTTGTTGGATATTGTCTCTTTGTAGTCCTGTTGTGTCTCATTTTGGTCATTTTGTTTTCTTTAAGGTTGTTTTGGATCTCTGTGGTCATTTGTCTTCTCTTTGCAGTTGTGTTGTGTTCCTTTGTGGTAGTCCCTTTGGACTGTTATTATCACCATATCTGTGTCTAAAACGTTAGAAAAGCTAGAGCAGATAATAAATCAAAAACACTCAAAAAGCTTGAAGACAAAAGTTGTTAAAGAAGTCCAACTATAATCATTAGATCTGAGAAAAGTCTTTTAGTTACATTCATTCGGCTTAGGTGGTATACCCAAAACGGCTTGGGTGCTGTGCCTAAACCTTATAATGGCAGGGAAAACCCTACACACACACACACACACACACACACACACACACACACACACACACACACACACACACACACACCGATGTGTACACAAGAATTTAATCCAATCACACACATACATTGATGTACACAAAAAGTGTCCTTATTTCATTATTCTATTTATGGTTTGTACACAATTAGTGAGATCATACTTGAGATAAGTTTAGAACATTACACACAGTATAAAATAGCACATGCAGTGAAACAGAGACAGAGATAGGCAACCGAGTTGGAGTGAAAGTGAATTGCATAAAAATGGATTGACAGGGCAACGACCTCTAATTATATTTTTTCCACATTGCATTATGGGTTTTCTGTCCTCGTGTGAAACTCTTCACAGAGCTGTGAAGACCACAGCTGCAGATTAACTTGCAGTAACAAATTGATGCTAACAATAGTCCAACAATTCAAATAATCTAAAATTATGTTTTCCTGGAACAGGAGAACATATAATGATCAAATATGATCATAATTATCGTTCATTAACATGCCAAAACCTGATATAGCGTATTCCTCTATGTCATTGTTCAAAAAACACATTGATGAGCCACAGTGTAAGACTTTATTACGATGAAAATGGGCACTGTAGTTTATTTAGAGTCAATCCCGTTCTGGTGCTGTTAATGCTCCTATAGGGTTTAAAGTGTGGATTAATCCGCGGCTAAAAATTGTTTCAACAAATGCACTATTTTCTCGTATTTTAAATACATTTACTAAAAACTTTTATACTTTTAAGGGTTTCGTAGATAGGCGTGAAAAAATGCCTCACTAGCGCCCCCTACAAAACTTAAAAAATTGAGCCTCTGCAGTACGTTTATTGTAGACTAACGAAACGTGGTACACATATGTAGCATGTCAAGACGTACAAAAAAAAACTCATTGGAGCTATACCCTTAACACAACAGGAAATCTGCCATTTTGAATTGAAAGTTCGAAATTAGTGTGATTTTGGCCATTTTCACGTCGTACTTTTAACGAACTCCTCCTAGAGATTTCATCCAATTGACTTCAAATTTGGTCTGTACCATCTTAAGACCTTAAAGATGAAAAGTTAGTAAAAGATTGACAGTGTGTCTCAAATCACGCACTTCCCTTAGTGCACTAACTGAAGTGCACTTCGTACACTACGTACTTACTTGCATAGTGCGTAAAATTTGACGGGGGAGTGTTGTCTCAAATCGCGCACTGCCTTATGTACTTTCCGGAAATGACAATCACAACATCTCAGTCCTCCTTCTTCTTCTTCTGTGAAATTGTGTTGTGAAACACCTGTTGTCACTCGTGAAAAATACATTTCTGCTTTGTTCATCAAAATGAATGTGATTGTTTTTATTGTTGCTTGTTTTTGCCCTCTGTTGTATGCAACCGTAAACTTACCGGTAATGATATTCATACTTTTGCTCTTAATTCATTGTAAAAAATAACCAAAAATGGCCATTTTGAGTTATTTTAGCAAAATTGGAGCAATTCAAATGGTGTCCAACTGACATAAAGTTAACATAGAAAATAGTCATATTATACATAAGGGTGTTTATTGCAATAGCTATTAATTACAGTGACAATACAAGATTGAAAGCAGAGGCAACCCAATAGACATTTAAATAGATCCTATTTTTTATTTATTCATTGCTGGCCCTGTATTTTGATGGGGAAAGTGATGAGGGTGGACTTCAGACTCTCCAGGGGGATCCTTTAACGGAACATCCTTGGCACGGCGTGTGACCATGGCTGGGGACCCGTCATCGAGGCCCTTGTCTTCCTCTTTTGGCTTAACCAGTGGTTTAGCCAGAGTCTTTGCTATGCCCCGGGCCACTGTGCACCGTGCTGTCCACAAGACCAGCAGGGAAATCCTCTCTCTCCTCCCCCAGGTCGTTCGCCTTCCAGCAAGGGAGGACTTCCCTCAAGTTGGCAGCATTGACGGCTGCCACGTCCGTGTCCCTAACAATTATATAATCAGATCAGGACAGAAACAGCACTGTTATTACGATATAACATAGCATACATTAACGTACTATAACTAAGGTTAGCTAAAGCTAGCTTGATAGCACGTCAAATTACGGTACAAATAAACGTTATAATTCGCGGTACAAAAATCATCACCGGCTGCAAAATTAACCAAATATACATAAACAGGTGGCTTATATGTTATACAAGTATAGCAAAAACACTAATGTTCAACTTACATTTGTAATACTCCGTGGGTCTCGCTGTCGCGTATTTGGCCGCCATTATCGAAAGTTTTTCACCTTTTGTTAGCTCCGCCCCTTCCGCTACATAGCCAAGATGGCGACCGTTGAGTGTGGAAAGTGTCCATCGATCCATACTCAACTTTTGTAATCGTAGTGCACTGCATTGACCACACTTCGACGAGTGACACTTTGAGTGTACTCAAATAGCTAGTATAAGTACAGAAGTGCACGATTTGAGACACACTGCAAGTTTTTGTCATAGGGCCTAGCTGTGACGGGGCGGCCATTTTGTGCGTTTCGCCATTGAAACAGGAAGTGGGTGTAACTTGGGTGTACATTGACCAATTGGCTCGAAACTTTTAAGGATTCATAAGAGTCCAACCCTGAGGACATCTACAGGCCGATATTGACTGAAAGTTATAGCGCCCCTTTAGTGGCAACAGGAAGAAGGCCTAAAAGTCAAGGTGCTATACTTTAACAAACTCCTCCTAGAGATTTCATCCGATCGACTTCAAATTTGTTTTGTGCCATCTCAAGACCTTAATGATGAAAAGTTAACAAAGTAACTTTTTTATGATTAACAGTTTATTGGTTTTTCAGAAAATTTAAACACACACACATAGCCATCAGAAAAAAGAAGCAGTACACATACAACAAAATAGAATGAAAGGAAGACATAGTGCGACCATAGACAAAAACTAAACTATAAATATATTATAGAAAATGATAAAAAAGGGAAAAAAAAGGAAAAAGAGACAGTGATGCACAGACCCTTGAGTTTACAACCTTGCCTATATATAGGTACAGTGTTCTATCAAAATATATCCATCAGTCATGTTTTCTAGTTAAATGCTATGTTTATGAGCCGGAACGGCATTAAATGTCCAAAGTGTACGAGTGATACTTCCCCCATTTCAAGTTGTACTCCTCCACTTTGTCAAGCAACCTATAGGACAGTTGTTCAAGGGCAGCCGGTTGACCCAGAGCGGCGTGCCACAAATCCAGTGCTGGTGCAGAGGGGGCTTTCCATTCTTTGACCAGAAGTTTCCGGCCTAATTTGAGGACAGTCTGGGTCCAGTTAGAGAGTGGAGGGGTCAGGTCACTTAATGCAGAGGGGTCCCCCAAAATAAACAGACTAGGGGTGAACGGGATATTCTGGTTGACAATTTTCTCTACGATTGTATGTAGGGAAGAAAAAAATGCCAGAATTTTTGGGCAACTCCAGAGCATGTGTACTAGGGTACCATTTTTGTCCCGACACCTCCAGCATTCCGAGTTATCAACCAAACCAAACTTATGCAGCCTGGATGGTGTCCAATAGATTCTATTCAGTATTTTGAATTGGATAAGTCGTGTTCGCAGTTCCCTTGACATTTTTTTCCCATTTCTAAGAATTCTGCCCCATTCAGCATCTGTGAATGACACCTTTAGGTCAGTTTCCCATGTAATTTTAAGGGACAATATATTAGAGTCCGAGGTTGTAAGGAACATAACGTAGTAAGCCGAGGCTTCATGGCCGCGCCCAAAAGTTGTTAGGACCTTCTCTAACATGTCACCGCTCGGTGGGACTAATGAAGGGGAGCCGAAGACCTGCACCAGGAGGTGTCTTAACTGAAAATACTTCCATTGTTGATTACGTGGTAAGTCAAATTCCTGTCTAAGTGCCTCAAAAGATTTTAATGTCCCATCATGGTACAAGTCTCCGAGCACCCTAATCCCTTTTTGCAACCAGAGCTTCCAAAGGAAGGGAGATTTATTTATACAGAGCTTGGGATTGTGCCAGATCCCGGCAGACTGGTGCAGATACGGATCAAATTTAAAGATCTTAGCTACTCTGTTCCAGACCCACTGAATGTGGGACAAAATGGGATGTGACTGATTCTGTTGGGCTAATTTAGCTGTGATGTATGCTATGTGTGTGAGAGGGGAGGACACCGCGCTTTCGAGGTGAAACCACGGGAGGGGCTCTCTCCGGGGGCAAAGACCACTGTGCCATATGCCTAATGGTGAACGCATAATGGTAAAAGGGCAAGTTGGGCACGCCTAATCCTCCTCTGTCCACTGGCCTGTGCAGCTTCCGCAGGTTCATCCTGGGGCGTTTGTTATTCCATAAAAATGTATTACAAAGTTGATAAAATTGTTTGAAATAGCGCAAAGGAATTTGGACTGGGAGAGCCTGTAGCAAGTAGCTGAATTTCGGAGCACAAATCATTTTAATGATGTTTGCCTTGCCCCACATAGAGAGATACAATGGAGACCACCACTCTATATCAGCCCGCAGTTTGTCCAGTAGGGGCTCAAAATTTGTTTTGTTCAGATCCATCAATATGGAGGGGAATGTTAAACCGAAATATTTAATGCCTTTCTTAGGCCAGGCAAAAGTGCCCGACCGGAAGAGGGATTTGGGACAATATGGTGTGAGAGGAAGAGCCTCAGATTTTGTCCAGTTGACTTTATAACCCGAAATGGATGAGAACTTGTCAATAATTTTAAATAGTGATGCAAGAGAATGTTCGGGATCTGTGACAAACAAAAGGATATCGTCTGCATCCATCATCAATTTATGACATTTGCAAAACAAAGAGGAGAGAGTGGGTCTCCCTGCCTCGTGCCTCTTTCCAGTTCAAATGGGAGGGAGATGATGCCGTTTGTAAGCACTGAAGTTGTAACTTGAGTGTACATTGTCCAGTTTGCCCAAAATTTCCGCGTCCAGGCCTTAGGACATCTACAGGCCAATATTGACTTTTGGTCATAGCGCCCCCCGCTGGCAACAGGGAATCAAACTTATATAACAAACATCATCTGATTTACATGAAACTTATAATGTGTGGTCTACATGTGATACTGAGCCAGCCCCTATACTTCTAACCACGCCCATGTACTCAGACAACGCCCCCTTTTATGGCTTTTGAACCGTTTAAGGTAGAGTCTTGTGTGAGGTGTCATTGAACTCAGCAGAGAGTTCCTTTGTCATTGGTCATGGTTTTGCCCGCCCCCTATGCTTAAGCCACCCCCCTTTCATAACCTATGACCCTGTTTGATGTACACTATTGTGTGAGGTCTCATTGAACTCAGCAGAGAGTTCCATTTTTTATTGGTCATGGTTTGGCCCGCCCCCTATGCTTTAGCCACGCCCCCTTTAAAAGCTATAGAACTGTATGACATAGAGTCTTGTGTGAGATATTGAACTCACCAGAGAGTTCCCTTTTCATTGGTGACAATGTAAAGTGTCTGAGTGCCGTGCAAATGCACGGCCGCAAGGAGTGGCGTCCGCCAGTAACCCCGACGTGCAAGGAGGTGCCAGGGCCCGTCCAATGCTGCTTGCAGCTTCAATTTTTTATTTATTTCTTTTATAATCTTTTTATTGTTTCAGGCAGCATAGAAACAGTTCAAATAGCATAGCGAATACAGTTAACTATGCCTTTTTATGATTCCAAACCCCCCACCCCTTCCCGACATTCTTGCGTAACTGTATACATACAATAAATTTAAATGGTTTCATTTTTTACTTTATGTTTAAATGCTTGTTCAATAAAAAAAATCATGGTTTATGGCTTTTTTCCAAAGCATTGTGTAAAATGTTTCTCAGTCCAGGATCAGTTTTGGGCTTGCGTTGAATATCTGACATACTCATAATGTATAGAGTCAAATTTACAAAGCCAAGAAGTTAGCGTTCTTCTATAATGGACACAATCTAACACTTTGTTTCTATTAAGGATTATATTTATGATGGATTAACGATTTTGTGTTAGCTGGTGTGGTAAAATTATGAACAATATTTATCTGTTGAGGTTCTGTTTATTCTTGACTTTGGAAAGTTGGCCAAAAAAAAATCACATCAAGATCCATTTAGTAGCTGTTCTGAAGCTTTCAATCATATCACATGATCATCATCAGCAAATTAAATGGGCCCAGTTGTCATGGAAATGTAGATGTTCAAATGTTTTACTTTTAATGAGTCCATACAAATCTGATGTCAGGTGAATGCAGGAAAAATGGAACATGCCAGAGAAAAGTGGATGCTGATTGTTGGGAACCTGGCGCTTAAGCAGGTACTGTACATTATTTTCATTTAGGATTATTGTGTATTTTACAGTAACTGTGTATTTTATCTTACAAATAACCATTTCTGTATTATTACCTGTTTGTCTGCACAATTTTGTTGCAATCTACCATGATTTGTGAATCTTTCTTGCTACCACCCTCATTTTACAGCTACAAGCCACAGTGCTTGGCCTGTTAGCCTCTTTGATGGCGACTGTGTTGGGCTGGATGGCAGAAGGAAAGATGCCCTTACACCATGTGATGCTCCTGGTTTCAACCAGTGTTTCTACTGCCTTCGTGGCTTCTTTGCTGCAAGGTAAGAACATAACCTGCCGTCGCCTTGAACCACTGTCCTTAGACAGGTGCATCACACTGTTACGTTTGACTCAAGAGCAGAACCCACATGCAGACATAAACGCAGAGCCAGAGTGTGAGTTAACAGGTTTATAATATAAATCCACAAATAGCAAACCGGTAGCAAGGTCTGTCATGAGCAAGACTAACTGTGGTCGTCTTGAATATGATCTGTCGCAGAGTGGAGGAATGACCGGGTATATGAAGCAGAGGTTGATTGTGGTAGATGAGATGCAGCTGGAACCCTGACACTCGCACACCAGACTCCACTCCTGCAATTAGGACACAGCCTAAGACGTTCTCTGTAAAGAGTAGAGTCTGGGCCAACCGCGTGTTTGTCATCGATGTCCTTAATTTTCCGTAGTAAGTCCGCCGTTCAGGACATTTTGACTCTTTTTAAATTAGAAACAAAGGAGATAAGATGTCCTCTGATATAGGCTTTAGAAGCCTTCCATAGTACGCCTCTGTTTGTGTCCGACAGATCATTCAGCTCAAAAAATAGAGTGATTTGAGAGTGAAGGAATTACTTGTAGTGATCCTCCGCTAGTAGAGAGGAGTTAAACCTGTAACAGCAAAGCGGCCATCAGGGTCCGACACTGTTTTTCAAACATAACGTTTTTGCGACTCATGATGGCAGTGCCCCTGGCCCTATTATTAAATCTTGAGTGAAAAATGTGGCCAATCCAGCCCCTTTTTAGCCGTGTAACGGCTAGAAGCGGAGTCCGGCACCGGGAGGAGAGAGGGCAGTGCGAAGGAGCTGGCAGCAGTGAGCTGGTGGGGGTAAGGGGGGATGTAAGGGGGGGGGGGCAGGAAAGAGGAAAAAGGGGCGAGGACACAAACGACACAACACACACACACACACACACACACACACACATATAAAAGAGGCAGAATAGGATATCACGTAACCATCGATCAAATCTGAGTCCCCTGACCTGAAATCCCCGATTAAGTGTCTGAGTGTCCATTGCACAGCGGTGTATCATCTACATATCCACATGGGTTTCCAGTGTCCCCAACTCCCCAAACAACAGATCAGTCCAATACCAGAACAGTATCGGTACAAACATCAGCTTGGTAGCATTATGTGCATAAGGTACAGTACTCGAGGTCTCCACCTTGTCGAAGAATACAAATTCACAAAAAAGGATTATTGCGTTATCGCTACAGCTTTGAACAGGAGAAGCATAGTTAAACTCCAGTCAAATGAATGAATGATGAAGGTACGTTAAGTTTTGAAGACCTGAGCGCTAGCTTTGAGGTCCCTAGGACATCCTTCTAACCTTTATCTTCGCTTAAGATCAGCCCTAAAATGTTATGGAGTACCATGGGGGAACAGTCTGGAGATGCACCCAATCATTAAATGGCTTGTTGATTCTCCTGTGAGAGGATTAGTGTCCAGGATTTATGCTAAACTAATGCAAGTATCCGTAGGAGAACTCCCGATAGTAAAGAAATGGGAGCGAGAGCTGAGCCCAGAGGGGAACGGAATTAATTGGGAGACAGTTTGGGACAACATTTCCCACTGTTCCAAGAACCCAAATCACCAGCAGATCCACTTCAACATATGCCATAGGACTTTTAAAATGAGTGCGGGGAACCACTAATAGCCTCTGCACCTAATGACCTCAGACTACGGGT
This sequence comes from Sander vitreus, assembly GCF_031162955.1. NCBI lineage: Eukaryota > Metazoa > Chordata > Actinopteri > Perciformes > Percidae > Sander > Sander vitreus. The sequence goes on from NC_135862.1 coordinate 24,456,863, forward strand.
GGGAGTATGAAGCTGTATCAAGTCAGAGATGTAGGGAGGAACTTGACCGTGCAGGACTCTAAAAGTAAGGACCAGGATTTTAAATTGAATTCTATACTGGACTGGTAACCAGTGAAGTGCCGCTAAAACAGGTGTGATGTGTGCTCTTTTGTTAATGTGAGTTAAAAGCCTTGCAGCAGAGTTCTGAACAGCCTGGAGACGGTAAAGCTCCTTCTTACTCAAACAAACAGGTAAAAAGACTGTTGCAGTAATCGAAGCGAGAGGAAATGAAAGCATGAATGATCATCTCCAACTCACCCTTTGACACTAGTGTTCTTAATTTGGAAATATTCCTCATTTGGAAGAAACAGTTTCTAACTAATTGTTTAGTGGTGCTTCAAGGACATGGCTGAATCAAAAACAGCACCTAAGCTCCTAAGTCACCAATATGCTGCTTTATCTGAGGAATTCTACTGTCAGGAGCGACAATTAGTGTTTCTGTTTTATCTGAGTTCAGAAGCAAAAAAGTTCTCACATAACCACTGTTTGATACTAGTCAAGCAGTTAATTAAAGAAGACAGTTTATAGAACTCAGTTTCCTTAAACGAGCAGTACAGTTGAATATCATCCGCATACAGATGGTAAGATATGTCACTAAATTGACTAATTATCTGTCTTGGAGGAAATATGTACAAAAGGAACAGAATGGGTCCCAAGACAGAACCCTGAGGTACCCCACACGACAACACTGCAGTTTCAGACATGATCTGATTCACATAAACACTAAAACTTCTACCAGAAAGGTAGGATGAAAACCATTTTAAAACTGATCCAGACATTCTAACCAGATTACAAAGCCTATTTATCATAATATTATGATCAATAGTGTCAAAAGCAGATGAAAGGTCCAATAGGACCAAAACTATATATTCCTTAGAGTCAGCAGACGTCATAATATCACTAGAAACTTTAAGTAGTGCAGTTTCTGTAGAATGCTTTTTACGGAAACCAGACTGGAATTTGTCAAACTTGTGATTCTCTAGGAAAAGGGTGAGTTGCTCTGCTACAACTTTTTCTAGAATTTTTGACATAAATGGAAGTTTGGATATTGGCCTGTAGCTCTTAGGTTGTAGTGGATCCAACTGGGCTTTTTAAGTACAGGCTTAACAACAGCATGCAGCTCAACAATACAAGGGCCAATTGAGTCAAAAGCTTGTACAAATAGCATAGTAGGGACAACATCCATAGGACAAGATGAGGGTTTCAATGTATGTAGCAGAGAGGTTATATCATGTAATGTCACAGGTTTAAAAGTGGACCAAGAATGAGCGGGAGACAAGTCACAGGCAGAGTTCTGAGAAAGTGATGGTGAGAGGTTTGCCCTAACATCTCTGATCTTATTTACAAAGAAGTGCAGGAATTAATTACTGCATGATTTAGATGACACAGTTGCTTGAGGGCCAGAGGGAGAAACTATTGCATTAATGGTGTCAAATAAGATTTTGGGATTATGTTTATTCAAGGATATAAGATGAGAAAAGAAGCAAGTTCTCGCCTTTGTCAGCATTTCGTTTAAAGTAACCCTTAGTTCTTTAAAGCTGCAGAAAAGGCAGTTGGACTGATCAATCTCCCTGAGTTGGTCAAAAAAATGCCTCGGAACACACCAAAGAGACGAGACGTAATACGTCTCCATAACAGCAGGCGGCGCTAATCTGTATTGTCACCCAAAAATGAAAACCAGCAGCTGATTGGATGAACTCGTCACGTGTGTCTTGTTTCTCCAGAAATTCAAAGACAGACTGTCATGGCGGCTTGTTCAGAATACGATCTCATATTGTACTAAAATAGTTCACCGAAACGTGTTTCTGAAAACATTTTAAGCGAGAAATAGGCCATGCAGTTGCTGAATCTGTCTTCATTTCAGATCAAGAAAGGTCAGTTTAAAAGATTTTTGTCAGATTTTGAGAGACTCTAGTCACACTCATTCCGCTCCCCGTTTCCGGGTTAGCACTCCACCAATCAGATGGGTCATTTGAGTCCTACTGCCGGCAGTGCCCGTCCCGCCGATTATACATGTCAAATTGGCCAAAATGAAGGACGATGGCCCCTCGGACGGACGATGGCACAGAACACACAGAACGGGCCTTAAGGTGAAGCCTATGAACCTCAAGCTTAGAAGATTTCCAAAGACAATTTCTCCTAAAACTCTGGATTGCTTCATCAATCCAAGGACAAGGTTTTTTATGGGAGATAATGCTTGATTTGAGTCTCGTCATTTTAGTCTAGTTATAGTCAAAAGAGAACTCAAGGTATCTTAGTCAAGTTTTAGTCGACTAAAAGTCTCGTCATTTTAGTCTAGTTTTAGTCAAAAGAAAAGAAAACTCAATATATCTTAATCAAGTTTTAGTCAAAACATTTTAGTCTTTTTTTAAATAAATTATTTCTGAGATTATTTCTGATAACCATTTCAGTCAAATAGTTATGACATTGATTTGATGATTTTTTGTCAATATCATTGTACGTAAAATGCGACCAAATATCGAGCCTCTTCTTTATTTCACCAGTAAATTCCTGTTAAACGACAAAAACAACCATTGGATGGGAAAAGGGTATTTTACAATAACTTTGAATGCAGCACGAGGCTGGCGAGGCGAGTTTCAAGTGAACGCAACATCTGTGTTGTTTTTCAGACAACGGCTCTGACTACAGACTGCCGTACGTCCCGGTATTGGAATCCTCTACAATGAAATACAGACAAACTTCTACACCATCTAGCTGTCAGCATTTTAACCATGTTTAATCCAGCTGCTAGCTAACGGTAGGCTAACATTACCTGCTGCCAAGTGTAGTGTTAACTAGCGTCACATGTGGCGATGTTTCGGTTGCCTCTAACGTCCATTTAGGAGCATCAGAGAGAAGCGCAGGCATTTAAGTGGCACTGAAAAGAGGCACCGAAATCCGCATTGCTATTCGGTCCGGTAGATAACAGTCGTTAAAGGCACCGGTGCCGTATTAGCACCGGGTCTCGTGACCCAACCCTAGTAACAGCTGAATATTCTATCTCATGATGAAAAAGTAGGGACGATTGTAGACGAAAATGAAGAGAGATTTTATCTTAGTTTTTATTTTATGCAAAACATTTTAGTCTTTTTTCATCAACAATAATGCATGTTAATTTAGTCTTAGTCAGCGTTTTTGACATTGTTGCAGTCTCGTCATCGTCTCGTCTTAGTCATGGAAAAAAGGGTCTTTTTTTTTTAAAAATTGACAATTATTTAAATGTAATAATATATTAACGTTTTTAAAGTACTTAAATATATAATAAGTAAACCTAAGTCACCTAACACACAACTACAATCATTTAACAAATAACAGTTACACTATTAACAAGTAAAAACAAAATAAATGTTGTTGACTTGGTATGCCAACCAGCTTCAAACTTTAGTAGTTCTTTTGCAGAAAAATGACTATATTTGCCTTCTCTGGCAAGATACGACACCTCTCCTGACTTACGGCATATCTTGCACAGGAGAAAACTCTCTCAGATGGTGTTGAAGAGGCCTGTAAACACAGGTATGAGTTTGAAAGGGCAGACAATTTGGGGAGGCTGTCCCGCTTCCCCCACCAACAGGCTACAGGGTCTTGTCCTGAACGATAGACTAGCAGAGCAAGTGTAATATGTTTACTAGCGATCATGTGCAGTGAATGGTTGAATATGCTTTTACGTCCGTTTTGGTGAGCCCAGAGGGAAAAAATGGCATTATAAAAGTAGCCTACATTTACGATAGCTAGCTAACGGTAGACTACAGAGAATTAATAATTAAGCTTAATTGATTAAGCTTAATTATTCATACATATTCACACATTATACATTTAAAGGTGCTGACCCCTGTGTTTCTATGAAATCCTGTTTGGGCCAGCTTCATACATCCTATCATCCTTCACTGCAGTTTCTGTATAATGCCAGTACAATTATTTATCTTCCAAACTCCCTAAACATTATTCTTTGACCTGTTTTCTTAGCCAAGACTCCTTAATACCTGGAAAAATGCACGTCTCAGGAAATTATCTTATTTTTTAGTTAATTGAGCTGCTCCCATGATAGAAAATATTCTAGAAATTGTAGTATGAACAGGGAGTGTGGCAAGGTGCATCTAGGCCATTTAAATACATTCTGCTTGGGGTTTATCACTGTGTGAATGTCTTCTGATCAAACCACAATTTCTTCAATTTCACCACAGACTGATTTTGATAAGCTCAGTGCCACAGAGGCAGATACATAGGAATTATGGGCTGCCTGCACAAGAGGTATACCTCTCCTTCTAGGCTCCACTTTTTTTTGCCTCAACCACCTCAATCACCTTGATTTTCTTTATAATTAAAATTGAGGAGCAATTGTATTGAAATTAAGAGTTTAGGGTCGTTCTAGTTCCATTCAGGTTGAAGCTTATCAGGTCTTTCCCCTCAGGACTGATCCCATGTCATCTCATATATTAAGAACCTTAATTGTCTTTAACCCTCTCTAGGTATTATTATGGTGGGAGTGATCATTGGAGCCAAGCGGATGGGATTCAACCCTGACAACGTGGCCACGCCCATGGCTGCCAGCTTTGGGGATCTCATCACTCTTGCTTTGCTGGCCTGCTTCAGTCGTTGGTTCTACTCCCTTATAGGTAAAGAGAGAGAAAGACAGCACAATGGTCTGGTAGGCCAATTTGAATCGGTAACACACATCAGAGCAGTGGGACATAATACACTGATCGTCAGAGGGCATGTCATTTTCACTTTTGGCCAACAGATGGTACTCATGATCCTGGAACTAACACAGCCATACCAGTTTTAGACTGATTCCTGGTTGAAAATAAAGGTATACATAATGACCTTTTTCTCCTGACAGATCTGTATCCCCATGTGTTGTACATGGTTGTTCTGTTATTGTTGTGCCTGATTCCTCTTTGGGTGGTCATCTCGTCCAAACATCCAGCCAGTTGCATCCTGCTCCGCACAGGCTGGGAACCAATCATTACAGCCATGTTCATCAGCAGGTACTCACCTTGACAGACCTTTTCAAAAGCATTCACAAGCATTTAGACTACTTTAACTTTGTACATTTAGATGTTGTTTGAGTTTTGAAGTATATACATTTGGCAAATTATTAATTTCCTTGACATTAAAAGGTCTAGAGTTTTAAAAACACTAATTATAAAAGCAATAATCATTTCCGTCACTGCTTGTCAGATTTTTACAAGGAGGAATTTATGTTTTCTTTTCTTTTCTTTCTTTTAGTATTGGTGGACTTATTCTGGACAAGACTGTGTCAGATCCAAACCTGGCAGGAATCATAGTTTATGCTCCAGTCATAAATGGTGAATTGCCCTCTTTTAAAAGTGCATTTGTGGGCTACTTTTTTGTGAAGATGAAGGTCTAAAAAAAACAAAAACATTGTAATGGATGAGTCCGTAAGCTATGTCGAGTCTCCGAGTATTTTGTTTAGTTTTTATATTTTTCTAATGCCATACAATCCTGGCCTCACCCTACTCACCACCATCTCTGGAATCTCCAGTAGATCCATCCAAACGTCACTCCCTCACTTCAAGAGAATCTTTACTTTCTTAGAGCCCTAAAATACATTATATCTGACTTTAAAAGGTTAGTGATTGCAAACATGCATACACGTTCTGTATCTCTGTGAAAATTATGTTAGAGTTTACAAAAAAAGGGCTTGAAAACACTATTGTAAAACCTGTTTGTAAAAGTCCTATCTATTTATGGGAAGCTCATCAGATATCTGTGCCTAAAGTCATGGAAAAGGAAGACAGGGCTTTGGAGAACTAGCTCCAACTGGTGAATGTTTAGAGGTCAAGATAACTTAAGGGGGAACTCCACCGATTTTAAACATGAAAGTCTGTTTACAGGTCTCAGGGAGTACTACTGCATACCTGAAGAAAAAAAGTTGTATATATCCTTTTGTGGCTCTAGAGGGAGCTGTTTGAAGACTGATGAATTCCCTTGAGTGAAATCACACATGACATGCAAATATAAGTGCTGACCCTGCCCCCACCTTTTCTTTCCTAATCAGGTATTGGAGGAAACCTCGTCTCCATACAGTCCAGTCGTATTTCAACCGAATTGCATTTGAATTACTCACCTGGAGAGGTTCCTGAAGACCGTAAGGGCTGCTTCAGCCCTTGTCGCACTTTCTTTGGTTCAGGTAAAGATCAAATGGTCAAAACATTTAAATAAAAACAATCAGTTGCCCAGAGGCGATTCTACAATTTTTTTAAATGAGCTGGCACAGTGGGGACCAAGAACCAATGAGGGGAGGGCCATGGGAAATCAGAAAATCCTATTAGAAGTAAATACAGCATTAAGAATTGGTTTAGTAAACATTGGGCATGTGCCTTAAAGGTGCACTATGAGTACCTGCATGATGTCACTTCTGTTGACGTTCCAAGTAAATTCAAAACAAAACAGTCATGACTAACTGACTAACTGTCACTAGCCCCCACCCCCAACCATCTTGTCGGTGATTGGCTGGAGTGGTTTGTTGCATTTTGGTGTCTATCCTGTGCCTCTAGTGTTTGTTTGACGTTTACAAGACCGGGCTTTTTCACAGTGTATTCAGGAGGCAGGCAGCTAGCGGATCAAGGAGAGATGCCTACGATTTGAGACAAAAATGAAATCGCGCTGAAACCATGCAGGAACTCATAGTGCACCTTTAATACAGGTGATTATACCTGAAAAGTGGCACTGCACAAGAGCCTGAAAATAATTTGTATTGAATAACTTTTTGCATGGATAGGACAACACAATGTTACATGAATAAAGTCATCACATAGGCATTCATTATTCACTTAACTTGTTTTATTTATTTTTTTAAACGTTGCAGTGGATGTGTGTGTGTGTGTGTTCTCTGCGATCCATGTTTTAAGCTTCGTCACATTGCCTAACTGTGCCACCACTTTAGACACGCCCCTGCAGTTGCCCCATCACACATCACAAGAAGACAGCTCTTCACACCTGCCATTCAAATGCATCTCCACATGCATCATGAGTGACCACTTGTGATCGGATCTCACTTCCCCGCTCTTTATGCAAATAAACACGCACATCATTTCCATTTGTAAAGACCAAATGCGTTGTTGTTTTTAACCGGTGGGAGGCAGCACTTCCCGTGTCTCGTCTGCCAGAAATTAAATGAAGGAAGAGGAGATCAAAACAATGCACACTGTGTCAATTCCTTGGTGTGTTCCAAAACAAACCAAATCACCCAAGATGTTTGGCACACTTGTAATATATCTGTGGTCTGATTGATTGGATGTCAATACGTCTCAATGCGCCTGTAGTTAGAGCTGTCCCCCTATGATCGGATAACCAAAGACGCATGTTAATGCCTGGTCTGAATAGAGCACACACACACACACACACACACACACACACACACACACACACACACACACACACACACACACACACACACACACACACACACACACACACAATCTAATGTTCAGGTTTGTCATGGCAGGAGCAAACCATCGATCTGCTCAGATTCTGCTTCTTTTGGTGATCCCTGGTCAGCTCGTCTTCTTACTCACTATTCACCTGATGAAAGGAGGCAACACTTTGCCCAGTCCTCTCTTGACCGTCGCCTTCTTGTCTGCTTCCCTGATTCAGGCGAGTCACATGTATGTGGTCATTTGTTTTCTCTGCATACTTTTTTTTCTCTACATCATTGTTTTACACTATCACTTGTGTCTGTTTCTTAGGTCTTGTCCTTGCTGTGTTTAGCAGACTGTATGGTCCACTGTCTATGGCGGAGGGGTAAAGACCCCGACAGTTACTCAATACCCTACCTTACAGCCCTCGGAGACCTACTAGGTACTGCTCTCCTCTCTCTTGCCTTTGTCATGCTGTGGTACATTGGTGACTCAGGCGGTGTATAGGTTCAAAGCAAGAAAAGGTTTGAAGAAGAACAAAGGTGCCTACATCTTAGCTAGCTATACAGTTTCCTGCCTTACTGGATGTTTACCGAAGCTGTTTCTGTTTCCTAGCAACTTGCCAAAGACATGGATGCACACAACAACAACAACAGACAACAGAGCTTAAAAGGCTCATACAGTTCCAGTAAATTTTTTAATGATAGCACACTTCTTGTTTTTAGGACCAAGGTTTTGTCACTTTTTACTCATTACACCTATCATTTTTATAACTTTTTGGACACTGAATAAAAGGAAATGAAAGTAGGTCTATATGCCCCTAATTTACAATGTATTTTGGTTAATATTATAAATGTTATGTATCAGTTTAATTTATAGTGGGTATACAGAAAATCTCATTGTGCATGTGGTGTACGGCATATAACATAGCACACAACTGGGTATAGCAAATGCTGATTAGATCACTTATTGTTTTCTATCGACAAAATTAGGACCAAAAGTCTAAACTGACTGTATTATTGTAATTAGTAGAACAGGAAATGTAAAATGCCTACTCGATCTTCTGAATTTGTAGGCTATTTTATCAATTTTTTGTACATGAAATATGTTATTTCCAGAAGAGAAGGGATTTTTTTAAGAACACACAGAAAGCGGAAGGTGAGCGACAGACAGTTGTACTGGAAATGTACTCCCGTCGATCCAGACTTCCGACAGGGTGATGCAGGGCCCCAACATGAAGCGTGGCAACACTCTTTTATACTTAGCAAAGGTCTGTTATACAGAAATAGCAGACCGCAGAATGCCATGATTGACCAATCAGAATCAAAAATTCAACCAAGCCGTGCAATAAGTTTATTTAATGTAGCACCTTTACAGAACAAAGTCACAAAGTGCTTCACAAGAGTAAAATTATTACAAATGAGGCAAAGAAACGAAAAAAGAAACAAGCAATAAAACAATAAAATAAACAGAAAAAAAAAAAACCCAAAAAAGTTACAAACATGAAACAAAGGCCAGTTTAAAAAGGTGAGTCTTCAGTTGCTTTAAAAAGCTTCAACAGAGACCTGTTGGGGATTTTCTTTAGTGCCGATAAAGAATCAATAAAATTATCAGGGACACTGGCATGGTGCATAATACCTTTTATTCAAAGATTTGAGGAAAATCTGCAGAGTCAACTGGAGAGCATGAGCTAGTGTGCTGGTCATTGTAAATGCCTTGCACCCACCTCTCCACCAATCAAAGCATGTCTAGATACCATTTTCACAAGACTATCATATGGGACCTTGACCTTCTCTGATCAGGTCAGCTGATATAAAAAAAACAGCTGTTGTCCCTGCAGCTCAGACACAGTTTGGAAACCACCACAGAACCATGACAATAGGAAGGGCATTCACCACTTCCAAGGCACAGCCACCTTTTGTTTTAGTCAAGCACGAGGGACAACCAGTAAGCCCTGGTCAGAAGACCAGTGACCTACTGGTAATATAAGAATGGAGCATGTCAGAGATGTACACGGGTGCCTGACCATGCAAGGCTCTATACTATATGTCAGAACAAGAACCTTAAAATGAATCCTGAACTTGGGATGGGAAGCCAATGTAAAGAGGATGAGATAGAAGTGATGTGAGTTGTCCTGCTGGACCTGGTCAACAGCCTTGCAGCAGTGTTTGCTCCATGTCACGTGGAGTTACATAAATGTTATACAAGCTGGGTCTGCATTCTGTCGGTGCAGACTATGGGTCATACTTTTGCACTTTTGTTCCACGTGTGTTTGAATAAACCGGCAATAACTAAGAAACAACTTGTGACCTGATTGATTTCCACTTTATTGGATCCAAGATAAAATAATCTCCCTTTAATCCACTTTTGAAAGGAGAATTCTGGCCAATTTTTATGTTAATCTTGATCGCTATAAATATGCGAGTACTTTCGATTGAAAAAAACCCGACCTGAATTGGTGCTGGCAAACTTGAGTTGCTGCAGCTACCTCTACGAACTTCCACTTAGCTAAAACGCAAGTTTTCGAGTGCCTTTGTGTCTCTTAACAGACACAAAATGCAATTAAAATGTCTGTGCAACATGAACAGGGCCCTTACGTGACAACAAGATGCGTTTTCAACTCAGACATTGTTTAAATTCACCTACCCTGTCTATCCTGCTGGTAGCTAGCTCGCCCTGTTAGCTGCTAGCTGCCATCCGTGATAGCTAAGTGTGTTCAGCCAGGCTTCTGTGATAATCATCACACAGCGGTTCCATGTATACAATATTTGTAGCTCATCCATTTTGTGTGTGATCGATCTGGTGTTGGTGAGTAGAAGGCTTGGCAGTGTCGATTTGTGTGGTAGTTCCCTTAGCCGCGCTAGCAGGCCCGACCGGCATCCTTGCTTCTGATTTCTACCCGCCTTCGTCGCCTCCCGCTCCCGAAAACAATCCAGTGAGCGCACGGTGGTCTGGCTATGTCCTCCAGAGGACAGGTCATGCCTTCGCGATGAAAACTTGAAGTTTATTCCCCCTCAAAAATAGGTAATTGAGCACTGTAGTGGTTATGACCATATCAGTGACTATATAACTATATGGAAACGGGCCAAATGATGTATGTGGCTTGCACAGTGATGGCGTTAGAGAAGGCTAGCTGTAGTCTTGCGCTGAAGTCCTGGTGTAGCATGAAAAGGTAAACAGTGTGCAGCTAGCCTTCTCTAACGCAAGGATGCCGGTCGGGCCTGCTATCCCGGCTAAGGGAACTACCACACAGATCGACACTGCCAAGCCTCCTACTCACCAACACCAGATCAATCACACACAAAATGGATGAGCTGCAAATACACGCAGAACTGCTGCGTGATGATTATCACAGAAGCCTGGCTGAACACACTTATCACGGACGGCAGCTAGCAGCTAACAGCTAGCAGCTAACAGGGCGAGCTAGCTACCGGCAGGATCGAGACAGGGTAGGTGAATTTAAACAATGTCTGAGTTGAAAACGCATCTTGTTGTCACGTAAGGGCCCTGTTCATGTTGCACAGACATTTTAATTGCATTTTGTGTCTGTTAAGAGGCACAAAGGCACTCTAAAACTTGCCCCGACAACTGCAGTTTTAGCTCAGTGGAAGCTCGTAGAGGTAGCTGCAGCAACTCAAGTTTGCCAGCACCGATTCTGGTCGGGTTTTTTTCAATTGAAAGTACTCGCATATTTATAGCGATCAAGATTAACGTAAAAATATGCCGGAATTCTCCTTTAATGTTACAATCTAACAATCTGAGTGTATCTTAATTCATATATGGACTCATGAATAAAGTGGGGTTACTTTCAGTCACAGTCCTTACCCACACATAAACGACTTAGAAATTATCAAAGAATTGGGTGATGGCAGGTTTCGAAGAACAGCAACCGGATGTCGCCCTGCCGTGGACAATCGTGTAACCAGTGACCAGACTTGTCAGCAGTGTTGCCAACTTGGCGACTTTGTCGCTAGATTGAGCAACTTTTTAGACCCTTAAAAAGCGAATGGCAAAAATGTCGTTAGACTTAAGACCTTCAGGGGAAAAGTGAGATATATTACATTGTAATTAATTTCCATGAATACTGCTCAGAGTAATCACAGTCCACTGCTCTTTTGCCAACAGCATGGGGTCTCTCTCCCTCTCCTTTTTGACCGTTAGCAGCAGGCAGTTAGCCTACACAGCCACTAAGCTTTATGCATATATACACTGGATTCCTCCTGGCATGATTGTATGACAAAAGCCACATTAAAAAGAGAAGTGTAGCCAAGGCCAGATATATAAATCACTTCTTATCAAATATTAAAGGTAATATTAAGGTTAAAGATAACCTTTGAATCCATCACACTTTTGACAGTGGCATGTTCAGCCCTGACAAAACGTAACAAAACGTTTATCTAAACTGAAACGGTGGTGCATTGAACACCCTGTGTGCACTGCACACTGTTGTGTTCGTTAATTGAGAGGAAGTCACAAAAGCCCCAAAAGCTTCTCTCATTGTATCTCTATTCAATATAAGTAATAAAGCAAAAGGATTACAAGACACACATCGATGTGGGCCTTCCTAATTCACCCTGGAGCTCCATACCAGAATGGCCCTGATTCCCTAAAAAAAAGTTAATATACTATTCTACTCAGCCGAAGTCTTCACCCATTGGTTGTCCACTCCTCTTAGCACTCTCCTGGTCCAATGGTTCTTCAGTCGCTCCCAAAGGGAGGAGGGTGCCTATAATTCATGTAACTCTTACATGACTTCTCACATGACCACACTCATCACAGTTGCTTCACAACCTATGTCTCTCATCCTGTCTCTAGGTATTTTGTACTTTTCCACTGTCCCATACATGTAACCTGTCAATAACAACTCATCATGTGTTAAGAGGGAGGGTAATGATCTAACACATATTGCAAAGAGCACCATTGTACTATTTATTCCACAGTTCCTATAAACATGTAACCTCTCAGTAATGTTACACACACACACACACACACACACACACACACACACACACGTGTGATGAGACAAGGGAAAACTTAGGTAACATAAAGGTCACTACCAGGTCACAGGTTGGGTTCTATTTGGCCATACTCCATCGCTAAGCGAATCATGTGCTCAAGTAAATTTATTTACGTGTGTCTCCAGAGTTGGGGGAGTCCAAGCAGCTGCATGATAAGGGAATGCTGTGTTTCGGGACCACCTGAAGGTCCAAAGACTAAAGGGCCCACACACCTTGTTGTCAAACACATACACCAACAGATAGGTTGTTCTATTCCCCAGAGAGAGATCGAGTGAACTGAGCTATCACGGCCACTCAAGACAATGCTTGTGATTCCACCAGTTGCGACGCAGCGCCTTGGCGTCAAGTAGAGCAGTCCAAAGGAGCTCAGTCCTCTAAGTAACGAGATAAGCTGAGGGAGTCAACGAGTTCTAGGAAAGGGTTCCATGTCCTTTGGAATGTCGCGATAGAGCCTTTCAGAGAATATCTGAGCTTCTCAAGCTTCAAATTGTCGAGCACCTCTTTAATCCAACGGTCGTGTGTGTGTGTGGGGGGGGGGGCGGGATAGCCTCCAGTTGAACAAGATCAGTCTCCGGGCTAGCAGAGATGTAAACGCCAGGGCCCGCTTTAATGCAACAGGGAGGTCAGCGTCAGAGGAAATACCGAAAATGGCTAAAAAAGGGTCGGGGGATAGTGCGATCGTATGCTCTGCTCAGGGTGTCAAAAATGCTCCTTCAAAAAGTAGCTAATTAAGGGCAAGACCAGAACATATGAGCATGGTTGGCAGGAGACTGTTTACACCTGTTACAGGCATCCTGGACAGTGGAGTATATTTTGGACAATTTCGCGTTTGTATAATGAACTTAATGAAGGACCTTGCATTGGATTAAGCCATGACGAGCACATATTGAGGAAGAGTGAACCATAGCCAGAGCAAGGTCCTACTGTTGGTCCGTAATAGCCATATTCAGATTGCTCTCCCATGCAACCTTTGTCAAAGTGCGAGGGCTCGCGGAGGTCGAGCATAATGAATCGTACAATACAGAAACACATTTCTTTCGGTTTGGGTCTGTCGCCAGGAGGAAATCAGTCAGGGTGGAAAGTGGGGGAATGTCTTCTTGACAAAGTACCTAATCTGGAAAAAGCGAAAGAGGTGTGACTTTGGTAAAGGGAAGCAAGCTCTGTCAAGGACGCAAAAATGCCATCTTTGTATAGGTCTTTGACACAGACGACACCATTATTGTGTCAGGCCTTGAATGAAAGATCTGTGCTCAAAGGTGTAAAGACATAGTTTCTAAGCAGAGGTGTCAAGATGGACCGATCGCAGTGAAAGGCACGACCTGGCCTTTTCCAAATGTACCTAGACAGGAAGTGAGGCGCAGTCGTCGCTCATGCAGTACAGGAGCTTATGCAAGTTAGCTGCCTGCGGCAGTAGTATCGCCTAAAGTTAGACCCCCCTCAGCCTTCGGAGACTGTAATATCACCTTTCGGATCCTAGCAGGTTTGCTGCCCCATAGAAATCTAGATATTGCCCTGTCCAGCTTGTCGAAAAAAGATTTAGCGATAAGTATAGGGATGTGCTGGAAAAGATAAAGGAATTTGGGGAGGACAACCATCTTAATCAAATTTATCCGGGCCATGAGGGAGTGTGGTAAGATCGACCAGCGGTCAGTTTTTTCGACCAGAGGTAAGAAGTTTTTGCGGAACATGTTTGATATGGCCGTAGTAATAAAAACTCCCAATTAGCAAAATCCTTCCTCTGCCCACTTAAATGACGATGAAGACAGTTGGAGCTGCCTAGCCAGAGAGTTTATCAGTAGGAGCTTGCTTTTCTGGAAGTTTAGCTTGTAGCCAGAATACGCACCGAAGCGTTCCAGAATGTTTAAAATCACAGGAAGTGAGATAGCTGGGTTAGAGATGTACAGGAGCAGGTCTTCCGCATACAGTGAGACTTTATGAGTTGTGCCTGATCGGTTAATTCCCTCGAAACCTTCCTCTGAGCGAAGCCAAACTGCCAGAGGTTCTATCGCGATGGCGAACAGGAGTGGCGACAGAGGGCAGCCCTGTTTGGTACCTCTTCGGAGTGAGAAGAGGGGTGACAACGTGTTGTTAGTGTGACCTGAGGCCATCACTACAATATTTTAACAACTAAAACACATGTTGCTCTGGAATAGTGATGTGGAAAATGTTCTTTAAGCACTCAAACATTGAAGGCTGAAGAATGTACAATAAGAATTGAGTGACAACATTTTATCACCAAACCCAGAAGTCAAAGCGTCTTCTGCCAAGTGAGACATAAAGCATGTAATATAGTATTTCAGAGACAAAGAACTTGAATGTGATTGGCTAACCTTCCAGATCATACGATGACCAGAGCTGGTCTTGCCTTAACGTTACATCAGCCCCTTCTAGGGCCTCACATGTTATACACCCACATATGGATCATTGGTTTTCACTAATCAATGGGGATCTTTAAGAGGTCAGTAAGAGGCCACTCTCTCTGGAACATACACTAGGACAAAGTACAGGAGTCTTTGGCAAACAACATATGATTAAAAATGTTCAGTTGTTTTCCCAGTTTCCACATAAGGAGAAAGAGCAGAGTCACAGAAAATCAGAACTTGCATGCATGCAAGTTTACTTTCACAATGCAGATTAACTTGCAGTAACAAATTGATGCTAACAATAGTCCAACATCCTGGAACAGGAGAACATATAATTATTAAATATGATCATAATTATCGTTCATTAACATGCCAAAACCTGATATAGCGTATTCATCTGTGTCATTGTTGTCCAAAACACATTGATGAGCCACAGTGTAAGATGTTCCTTTATTACAATAAAAATGGGCACTGTAGTTTATTTAGAGTCAATCCCGTTCTGGTGCAGTTAATGCTCCTATAGGGTTTAAAGTGTGGATTAATCTGCGGCTAAAAATTGTTTCAACAAATGTACTCTGTATTTTAAATACATTTACTAAAAACTACAGCAACCAGCTGTGTGTGTGTATATATATTTGTGTCCTGTTTTTAAAGATTTACCATCTTCACTTGTAACCAAGTGGAGTTGAGTGCCACAGTCAGGGTGGGGAAGTTAGAAAGTTAGAATGAGAGACTGATTAACAGTTTGCTTTGGTGTTTTTACAAAAGTTCTTGACAGTAAGAAACATAGAATAACACAAGCCTTGCGACATTAATTAAGCTTAATTGTTTATGCTTAATGATTCATACATATTCATACATTACATACATTATACATGTACAGGTGCTGACCCCGGTGTTTCCATGAAATCCTGTTTGGGCCAGCTTCATACATCCTATCATCCTTCACTGCAGTTTATGCAGTACAATTATTTATCTTCCAAACTCCCTAAACATTATTCTTTGACCTATTTTCTTAGCAAAGACTCATTAATACCTGGAAAAATTCCTTCTCAGGAAATTCTCGTATTTTTTTAATTAATTGAGCTGCTCCCATGATAGAAAATATTCTAGAAATTGTAGTATGAACAGGGAGTGTGGCAAGGTGCATCTAGGCCATTTAAATACATTCTGCTTGGGGTTTATCACTGTGTGAATGTCTTCTGATCAAACCACAATTTCTTCAATTTCACCACAGGCTGATTTTGATAATCTCAGTGCCACAGAGGCAGATGCATAGGAATTATGGGCTGCTGTGATGGAAGTTTCTGGACAGCAGAGTGGATAAAGATGTCTTCAATAATAAAGATGAGGAAAACCAAACTGTCTGTTTGTTTTATTAAATTCAAGCTGAAATACTACTTTCACAAAACATCAGAGTGCAATGTGAAAGAGTCATCAATATAATTGCTGGCGAGCAGGACAGCTGGTTTCACTACACTGATGAGAGTGCAGTGAAAGAGCTCTCAAAGTACATGCAGAAAGTCAGTCCCCTTTATACACAGACAACAAAGGATACTTGAAATGGTAACCCAAACAGTCAACAGTTTCTGATACCTAGAAAACAGGAACACTCAAAGGGGTAAAATTTATGAAGCCTAAGAGCAGGAAACGTCTGAATGCACTAGTCAAGGTGTGAGTTATGTCTCGTCGCTTTCCTGCTCTATAGTCTGAACATTTTCCGTCTCTATGACCCTTCAAAAGGTCAAACCACAGTATATGTAATGTCTATTTAGCAGGAGCTGGTGCACTATCGCAGAGAAACAGTTTTCCCTTGCACTCAATAACCTTTTCAATGTATCAGCGTTCATATATGTTCTTGTTAAAAATAAGCATGATTATAACATTTCCATTACACTGCCTGCACAAAAGATATACCTCTCCTTCTAGGCTTCACTTTTTTTTTGCCTCAACATCACCTTAATTTTCTTTATAATTAAAATTGAGGAGCAATTGTATTGAAATTAAGAGTTTAGGGTCGTTCTAGTTCCATTCAGGTTGAAGTTTATCAGGTCTTTCCCCTCAGGACTGATCCCATGTCATCTCATACATTAAGAACCTTAATTGTCTTTAACCCTCTCTAGGTATTATTATGGTGGGAGTGATCATTGGAGCCAAGCGGATGGGATTCAACCCCGACAACGTGGCCACGCCCATGGCTGCCAGCTTTGGGGATCTCATCACTCTTGCTTTGCTGGCCTGCTTCAGTCGTTGGTTCTACTCCCTTATAGGTAAAGAGAGAGAAGGACAGCACAATGGTCTGGTAGGCCAATTTGAATCTGTAACACACAGAGCAGTGGGACATAATACACTGATCGTCAGAGGGCATGTCATTTTAACTTTTGGCCAACAGATGGTACTCATGATCCTGGAACTAACACATCCATACCAGTTTTAGACTGATTCCGGGTTGAAAATAATGGTATACATAATGACCTTTTTCTCTTGACAGATCTGTATCCCCATGTGTTGTACATGGTTGTTCTGTTATTGTTGTGCCTGATTCCTCTTTGGGTGGTCATCTCGTCCAAACATCCAGCCAGTTGCATCCTGCTCCGCACAGGCTGGGAACCAATCATTACAGCCATGGTCATCAGCAGGTACTCACCTTGGCAGACCTTTTCAAAAGCATTCACATGCATTCAGACTACTTTAACTTTGTACATTTAGATGTTGTTTGAGTTTTGAAGTATATACATTTGGCAAATTATTAATTTCCTTGACATTAAAAGGTCTAGAGTTTTAAAAACACTAATTATAAAAGCAATAATCATTTCCCTCCCATCAGGTTTTTTTTTTTTTTGTCTGTCTTTCTTTTAGTATTGGTGGACTTATTCTGGACAAGACTGTGTCAGATCCAAACCTGGCAGGAATCATAGTTTATGCTCCAGTCATGAATGGTGAATTGCCCTCTTTTAAAAGTGCATTTGTGGGCTACTTTTTTGTGAAGATGAAGGTCTAAAAAAAAAAAAAACATTGTAATGGATGAGTCCGTAAGCTATGTCGAGTCTGAGTATTTTGTTTAGTTTTTATATTTTTCTAATGCCATACAATCCTGGCCTCACCCTACTCACCACCATCTCTGGAATCTCCAGTAGATCAATCCAAACGTCACTCCCTCACTTCAAGAGAATCTTTACTTTCTTAGAGCCCTAAAATACATTATATCTGACTTTAAAAGGTTAGTGACGACAAAGGCAAGCTGATACGAAACTTTGCCTTTTCTGTAAAAATTTGCTCTGAAAACACTTTTGTAAAACCTGTTTGTAAAAGTCCTGTCTATTTATGGGAAGCTCATCAGATATCTGTGCCTAAAGTCATGGAAAAGGAAGACAGGGCTTTGGAGAACTAGCTCCAACTGGTGAATGTTTAGAGGTCAAGATAACAAAGGGGGAACTCCACCGATTTTAAACATGAAAGTCCGTTTACAGGTCTCAGGGAGTACTACTGCATATCTGGAAAAAAAGTTGTATATATCCTTTTGTGGCTCTAGAGGGAGCTGTTTGAAGACCGTTTTCACTTCCCTTGAGTGAAATCACCATAGACAGTATATAAACTGGACCAACAGATCCTGTTGCTCTGGACAGAGACCAGTGAAGGATATTAGAAGCAATTTTCCGTTGAACGCTGAGCGTTACTGTGCAGCCTCCAACTGAGAGAGATGGCGTAAATGTGACGTGAGCAACGTGTCTGAAAGTTGTAAGTCTTCTGGTAGCTGTGCCAAGAGAAATCGCAATCATTCCCAATTTTGCAGAGACGGAGAGCGTAGGTATATGTAAGGAGATATCATGGGCACAGGCTAATTATTGCTAACTAAAATGCTAATTAACATTAGTAATTAAACTTAAACAGCTAATGTAAGTCGAAACTGCCTGCGAGCTTCTCCTGTACTATACGGTAATTCCTCTACTATACAACAGTAAGTTGCTTGGTTATGACACAATCGTTAGCCTATTTTTACAAAAACGCCTGCTAAGGAGCCATAATGTGAGGTACAAGGTAACGGAGCCTTATATATATAAAATAAACAATGGACAAATAGTCTTTAAACGCGGTCTTTAAAGTTATTCGCTGTCAAAGTGACGTCAAAATGAATGGCAGTCAATGAAATGCTAACGGAGGGTGAGTGCTTGTTAGCATCAAAATGGCGCCATAGGATCTACGGGTTGTTGACAGACGCTTACCCCCTTGGAAATCACACGTCTGTTACGTTTTAGACAGAATTGAACCCAAATGCAGACAACAACGCAGAGCCGGAGAAGATTTAACAGGTTTATTACAAAGTTCAACGTTCCAGGTTTTCAGAAAAGGGGAGAACAAGTCCAGCTCTACAGAGGGGTACAGGTCCAGGGGTTCTGAGCAGGAATAGTACCGTACAGTCCAAGTGTCCGTGTTGAGTCCCTTGTGAGGTCCAGTTGTGGCGGGCAGGATAGGTGGGTGGCAGGAGTGAAGCGGAGGCAGGAGTCAGGTTCCAATATACTGAAGCACAAGAAAAAACAATCAGGACAGATAAAAAAAAAAAACCACAAAGAGTAATACTAGCCGGTTGAGTCAGCAGTGAGACTAACATGGTCGTCTTGACTATGATCTGACGATGAGTGGCAACTTTGACCGGGTATTTAAAGCTGAGGTGATTATGGTGAATGAGCTGCAGCTGGAACCCTGACTCCCACACACCAGACTTCACCCCTGCAATTAAAGTCAGACAGAGGGGAGGGGGAGAGCAGAGACAGAGAGCTAATATAAGTGCTGACCATGCCCCCACCTTTTCTTTCCTAATCAGGTATTGGAGGAAACCTTGTCTCCATACAGTCCAGTCGTATTTCAACCGAATTGCATTTGAATTACTCACCTGGAGAGTTTCCTGAAGACCGTAAGGGCTGCTTCAGCCCTTGTCACACTGTTGTGGAAGTTTCTGCTGCAGCAGGGGTAGAGTTTTCAAAGTTTAGTGAATGAAACAAATAAAACAGTCCGAGAACTAAACCAAGTTAGTGTTTTGTATTTTATTAAGATATATTTGCAAATATAGGAAGAATAACAGATTCACAAAAAGCACAAACAGCTCAGTGAGTACAGATTCTTCAAATGAGTGAAGCGAACACGCACATAAAGATACAGATCCTGCCAGATACTTTTCTAAATTGCAGAAAGCGTCATAAAACCACTTCATCTAATCTCCTGTCCCCCACTTTCACATCTGGGGTCACATTCCCCGTACATCGTAATTGACAAGGGAGGAACGGATCTGGGAAGGAAGATGGTTTACAGTGGCCTTGTAGTTTATCAGTTCAAACAAAGGGCCTACGCTTCGTCTTCCAGACTCTCTGTCTCAGCAGTTAAGCAGGATCGAATCAACATGATAAAATAGGATAAACTGTCTTTCAATAATGCAGAGAAAAGGCTATGTGCTAATGAAAACATAAGAATTAAAAAGAACAGTGCTTAAATGTAATTTTTGCCATAACAACACTTTCTTTGGTTCAGGTAAAGATCAAATGGTCAAAACATTTAAATAAAAACAATCAGTTGCCCAGAGGCGATTCTACAATTTTTTTAAATGAGCTGGCACAGTGGGGACCAAGAACCAATGAGGGGAGGGCCATGGGAAATCATAAAATCCTATTAGAAGTAAATACAGCATTAAGAATTGGTTTAGAAAACATTGGGCATGTGCCTTAATACAGGTGATTATATAGAGAGAATAATGTGTATTGAATAACTGTTTTGCATAGACAGGACAACACAGTTTTGCTCTACTGAATAAAAGTCATCACACATCACAAGAAGACAGCTCTTCACACCTTTAAACGACACGCCATTAAAATGCATGTCCACATGCATCATGAGTGACCACTTGTGATCGGATCTCACTTCCCCGCTCTTTATGCAAATAAACACGCACATCATTTCCATTTGTAAAGACCAAATGCGTTGTTGTTTTTAACCGGTGGGAGGCAGCACTTCCCGTGTCTCGTCTGCCAGAAATTAAATGAAGGAAGAGGATATCAAAACAATGCACACTGTGTCAATTCCTCGGTGTGTTCCAGAACTAACCAAATCACCCAAGATGTTTGGCACACTTGTAATATATCTGTGGTCTGATTGATTGGATGTCAATACGCGCCTGTAGTTAGAGAGGGGGGCAAGATTATGTAACACTTTATATACCAAACAAGCACACTTGAAATGTTTGAAATTGTCAAAGTTAATGACCAGTTTGTAAAACAATACTCAATATGTGAAAAGATCATATATATATATATATATATATATATATATATATATATATATATATATATGTATGTATATAAGAACAACTTGGCAACTTTGGTGTCAAGAAATGGCCTAACTTGTTTAAAATTCTGCAAATTGAATTTAACTTTATTTGCCATCTTTTTTACATGACTTAGGGTCATATATGACTCCTAGGTACTTGAATTCATTTACAATATCAAGCTCCTGTCCTCTGAGGAACACATTACAATGTGACACCTTCATGTTTTGTTTGGTAAACGCCATACAAACAGTTTTTTTGGTGTTTAGGTAGAGACATGACTTAACTGTCCAGGAGTTTCTTTAACAGCTGACTGTTTCCTGCACAAAGCACAAGTCTCTTTTTCCTTCAAGTGCAGTTGGAAATGTCATTGAAACGATCTGAAAAAAATAGTTGTTAAATATAAAGTCTGCTTGTGCTACGTTGCGGGGAAGTATAACATAATACAACAGGATGGCACACAGATCATTGAAGTGACCCGCTGTCGCACAACCCCGCTTTAAATAGCCCAACCAACTGATCTTGTGTTAATGAATAGCTCCAAAAAACCACCAAGGTCAAAGTTCAAGCTCTTACCAGTAAACTCGTTTGTTTGACCACAAACACGTGTAGGTCAAACCATGCTGATGATCACTAAACAAATGAACCATGGCATTAAATGATAATGTTTCATGCTAATTTACTTTTGATGTGAGGAGAGGTTTGTAAGTACGTATTAAGTGGTGCAACAGCCCCAACCCTCTTTGTCTTTCTGTCTGTGTCCTTTTGCAAAAACATTTAATTTTAAAATGTCCACGGCAGTGTTTTCTGATGTTCTTTTTTCTAAAGTTTGTCAACCATGTGTAAACCTCTAACAACATATAAACAGATTATCTTCTGGCAATCTTGTACCTCTTTAACCAGCTGCATTATGTCATGTAGATCAAGTAAGGTTTGACTGCTTGTTGTTAGCTGGATGTGAAGATCTGAGTGTGCCAGCAAGGCTGCTGCAAGCCTCTATTCATAACAAAAGTAAACATACCATGGGTGTGGAGATTAGACTAATCCTTTATGGAAAGTTGAAAATTGTGCTTTACCGGCCAACCGTTGCTTCTCGGAGCAGTAGGCCATGGCTTTTGTCATAGTTTTGCATCTAGTCCTTTATGCAAATGAAAGATCACAGCAGGGGAACATTCATGCAGCCTTGTCATGCTGAGCACTGTTAGCTTTTATAGAGAAGTTTGGTACTCTAAAAAAGCTACATGACTTTGTATATAGGGTAAGCACATCAAATAAATATATCACAAGGTTTAATGCTAAATGCATTTATCGTATTGTTGTTTAAGGTTTTAGGTTCATTTTTAACCGGGGCCAGCTCTAGCATTTTTTATCCCTAGCTGAAATATGTTGCCCTCAGGGTTCGAATTATGATTTCATCTTTGTGGGGGTCTCTTTAAAAAAAAAAAACATAAATAAATAAAAGTAGTCTATGAGCAGCACATTTTGAGCATTAAACACTTCATTTCCTGCATTCTGGTGAATTTTTATGCACCTATTTACCTTTTTCTGAATCAATGTATGCTGGAAATATCTTTATGTAAAGGTAAACAGATTACAATCCAAATATAAAAACATAATGGAATATATTACAATAAGGCTCTCAGGCATTCTGTATTGCTATTTATTCTCCTGTAGATCGACTTTTCTAATTATATCTGAGTCAGCACACATGTAGCCTATAATTTACTCTTCCCTCCTCTTTTGCGTCTTTTGTTGAGGAAGTAACCTCCTTAAATGTGCATATGGCAATTAGTCACCTCAATGATACATGAATTCATTTTAATGGATTAATAAAGCCCTGGACTGTAATATTTCAGATGTGTTTGAGCAAGATTACTGCTCATGTTCAAAACACATTCAAAATATATCCCATCTGTGCTCTCTGTGTTTTGGAGGAGTCTTGATATTCTCTCTCTGTCTCTCTCTCCACACACACACAGACAGTGGAACCCGGCTAAATGTGAGATTGTCTCTGTAGGCTACTCGGTCTGGTTCTGGTGGTTGATTAATGCAGATATTTGCTGATTGTCTCTCATAACGGGCAGGATGGGTAGCGCACTGCCATGAGTCCATGAGGCAAATGTCTGATTACTCCACATTTTAATTGTGATATTTTGTGATTAAATTATGAATCTGCCATGTTCTCTGTCAGGTAAATGTAGTAGTACAATGTCTTCCTCTGATGTAGCAGCACACTGTAAGTCAGTAGTAGTCTATACAGTGGAGTTGCATATTCAGTGGTTTGGGGTCCTTCTGTAAGTCATTTTAGGGTATATTTTGGTTCTGGAGAATTCTACAAGCAGCACAGGCACATTTTGAACGGACACTTGAAAAGGGATAAAATAAGATCTGGAATCCCCAGGCACTTAGGCCCCAGATTCTGATTCCAATTGCCTTACACTCTAAACTCTAAACTATCCCTCTTAAGCGTATTCGTTTTGATGATCACTTAACCAGTAGACTGAAATAAATTACTGAGACGATAGCATAAAGTCAACACTTCTTTAGTAACAACATTTTAAAATATATACAAATACACATGCAGGCCTATACATGCGGGCTACACAACTGACACCTCCTTGTGTCTCCCAGTTATGCGCAATAGTTACAAAGTTCCACTCCTTTTTTTCCTTCTGGGTGTAGTCCTTCCTCTGTGTCCTCAGCATGGGTGGGGGATGCTTCATGCACCCAAAGATAGCAGAAATCTGTCTCTCCAACAGGAGTGAAACAGGAACTCCTGTATCATGTCTTCCTTATCCCCTCCACTGTCTTCGAGACTTGTATAAACAGATACTCATTCCTATGGGCTATTTCCTGAATAGATAATCAATGGTGCTCTATGCAATATGTGTGTAAACTTTATGATAATTACCCTTACTGTTAACACATGATGAGCTAGTATTGACAGGCCACATCAGCATGGGACAATCGAAAAGTACAGAATACCATACCAACATAACAGGATGAGAGACATCAGTTGTGAAACAACTGCCATGAGTGTGGAAGTCATGTGAGAAGTCATGTAAGAGTTACATGACTTATAGGTATGCTCCAAGTCAAAGTAATATCCCTAAAGGTGTGTTAGACCTGTAGTGAGTGTTCAAACATGTCAGTTTTCATCAATTCAAGCCTGAAAAATATTTTCCTCACTTCACACTGTACTAGTTACTGTATATTACAGTAATACAGACAAACACTAGAGTGTTGTACAGGGAGCTGTTGACTCTGCTGCTTATTAATTAAAATGTTTTCATCAAGTACATCACTGTCACTTTATCATGTAATTTGTCTCCAAATACTCAGTATAGTATTCTATTTTAGTGTCTCATTATTTATTTCTGTTATTGTATATCTGGATGTATTTCTGTTGTTTCTATTGTACTGCTGCCGCAACCGATTTTCCCCCATAAAGGTGTATCTTATCTTATCTTATCTTAGCAGATTGCTATATTTCAACATTTTTATGACATCCTCAACTCTAGTGTGGCCTACCAACAGCATAAGCCTGTACTGCAGTACCTGACTGACTGTAAACGTGATACTTTGCTAATTAGCAACAAGACGCCCTGTGGTGCCTGGGTCCAGCACCTAGGCCTGGAAGATGTTTTTTTTCTATCTAACACTATTGAGCGTACCTACTGTATAATTCATGTAACTCTTACATGACCTCTCACATGACCACACTCATAACAGTTGTTTCACAACCTATGTCTCTCAAAAATGCAACAGTGCAACAGCAGCAACTTCAGAGTCCAGAGGTTTTTTGTGTGTGTGTTGGGGTGTTGCGGGTGTTGTATATGTCTTGCAGGGAGGGGAGTTGGGCCCCAATGATTTTTCCACCTGTGTTCACTATGCGCTGCAGGGCTTTTCTGTTGTAGTCAGTGCAGTTCCCACCCCACACAGTGATGCAGCTGGTGACAATGCTCTCAATGGTGCTCCTGTAGAAAGTGCCCATGATGGGTGAGGGAGCTCTTGCTCGCTTGAGTTACCAGCTCATCATGTGTTAACAGGGAGGGTAATGATCTAGCACATATTGCAAAGAGCACCATTGATTATCTAATCCAGTTTACACACATATTGCAAAGAGCATGATTTATTATCTAATTAAGCTTACACACACATATTGAAATGAGCACCATTGTACTTCTATATTTATTCCACAGTTCTTATAAACATGTAACCTCTCAGTAATGTCATTTTGGTATTTAGGCACATTAGCATGTTAACTATAGTTTATTCCTTCACAACACGCACACGCACACACACACACACACACACACACACACACACACACACACACACACACACACACACACACAAAGATGCAACGCCTTCCAGAAGCGTCCAAGAAGCGACTCTCCACTCTGCTGCACTAAAAATACGTGCTAGGTCCATTTGTGACAGCGCCGCGTGCATTGCACAGGGCCTGGCAAGAAGTGAAACTAGATTAAAATAAACACCCTGTGCAGACTCTTGATCATATATCACATTACTACAATATTTTACAGTTTTTCACAATCGCTATGACAATTTTTTCAATACTTTTAACAACTTTCCTAAACTCTTAACGCACCAACACACCTACAACACACAAGTGTAAACTAAACTCCAACACTGATTTTCAAAATACAATAATTCACTAACACGATACACTGTGTTTACCAAAACAATACAAACATGTCTCAAAATCAAATAATTCTTCCAAAACACTAACACATGTTCTCTCCCAACAGGAACATGTAGTCAATCATAGCACAATGTCATACAAAACACTAACATCACATAGAATTACAGAAACTGCATTATTTTATGTGTCAGGTCTGCCCTTATACAATAGACAATAGTATATTGTATTTACCATAGATTGTGTTTTGCACTGCAGTTTCTCTTGAAGTCTCTCTACATTTTTGTTTTGTTGGGTTTAGTAAAAAAAGGTCCGGTAAAGTAAAGTTAAGGTAAAGTTTCTTTTTTTCTTTTTTACTGTAAATATTTTTTTTGGGGCATTATTTCATGTGTGTTTGAGTGCTTACAGAACACATCACTATTCCAGAGCAACATGTGTTTTAGTTGTTACAGTTTTTTACGATCGCTATGACACTTTTTTCAATACTTTTAACAACTTTCCTAAACTCTTAACACAGTTAGCACAACATCCGTCTGTGTAAGCTATATGTTTAACACATTTCTTGTTGCTTTGACACAAAATGCATACAGTTAACACAAATTTAAAATGCTTGAACTTCTTTTACACACAAGCTCCACCAAGACCAAAACAACGGATTTTTATTGCCAAATTTACAAATGCTTTCACTCTGTATGTCAGAACAGATAACATCATGTTCTAAACCTAACTTATAGGCTAAAGTCAAAGTGAACAGCTGATCATATTGTAAATTGAAACACAAAAATATCCCCTGCATTTTATATATGCATTTATTGCATTTATAGGAAACACACTCAGGGGTTGAGGTTCTTTCAATCGCATGATCATATGGTAGTACAGTAAAAGAGGACCTATTTGAACAATATACTGTAGATGAACACAGAAAATAAGAAAAATGCCTTCACGAGGGAGAGGAAGAGGAGTACCAGGACAATTCTGTCTTTGTTTCCTTTTTTTTCATAAACCGTACATTCTATAAAGCTACTCTGAGATGGGTCATTCATTTTTTGTATTGAATCTCTGCAGCAAAAGAAACAGGAGGAGGAGGAGGAGAGAAAAAAGCGACTATAGCAAACGGGTCGTGGGCGGGTGTACGGTTCTGTGACACACGGGAGGAAAGAAAAGAGCGACTATAGCAAACGTGACAAGCGGGACACGGCTCCCGCTCTCCTGGATGAAAGCCCTATGTTTATTTGACCCCTCCACCACACCTCCATACGTGGAAATTCACCCTTACATACTACTCGCTAAATCCTATCCTATAATCTAACTGCTGCTCTCCCACACGCTGAAAGACGCCTTTTTCGTCGCATCAGACGCTGACAGCCACTGTCCAAACGTCCTTATTTTACGAGTTCGGAATGAGAACGGGTTGGCCTCGACGCAGAGGGTTCGAATCCGACCTGTGACGATTTCCTGTATGTCTTCCCCTTCTCTCTCTCCCCTTTCTCAACTAGCTGTCCTGTCAAATAAAGCCCAAAAAATAATTTTTACAGTTAAAAAAAAACAAAAAAACAACAACATATATATATATATATATATGCATGCATTTACTAAACCCAACAAAACAAAAATGTAGAGAGACTTCAAGAGAAACTGCAGTGCAAAACACAATCTATGGTAAATACAATATACTATTGTCTATTGTATAAGGGCAGACCTGACACATAAAATAATGCAGTTTCTGTAATTCTATGTGATGTTAGTGTTTTGTATGACATTGTGCTATGATTGACTACATGTTCCTGTTGGGAGAGAACATGTCTTAGTGTTTTGGAAGAATTATTTGATTTTGAGACATGTTTGTATTGTTTTGGTAAACACAGTGTATTGTGTTAGTGAATTATTGTATTTTGAAAATCAGTGTTGGAGTTTAGTTTACAATGTGTGATTTTGAGCATGAAATGAACTGTTTTGCCAATTGTGTGTTGTAGGTTTGTTGGTGCGTTAAGAGTTTAGGAAAGTTGTTAAAAGTATTGAAAAAAATTGTCATAGTGATCGTGAAAAACTATCTCTTCAGAGATAAAGAACTTGAATGTGATTGGCTAACCTTCCAGATCATACGATGACCAGAGCTGGTCTTGCCTTAACGTTACATCAGCCCCTTCTAGGGCCTCACATGTTATACACCCACATATGGATCATTGGTTTTCTCTTAATCAATGGGGATCTTAAAGAGGTCAGTAAGAGGCCACTCTCTCTGGAACATACACTAGGACAAAGTACAGGAGTCTTTGGCAAACAAAATATGATTACAATGTTTCAGTTGTTTTTCCAGTTTCCACATAAGGAGCAAGAGCAGAGTCACAGTAATCAGAACTTTAATTATTAATGCTTCATTCAAGTTTACTTTCACAATGCAACACATTATTGGTAATAAATACCAATAAGTATGCAACTGTGATTTGCCAAATAAAAATAACTCAATTTTCACAATAAACAAACCAATTTGACCAAACTCTTCTGCTGCAGGCAGTGATGGCGATGTAGTAGATGAAGGGTCTATACTTTGACTCCCTTCCGCAGGAGCAGAGTCGCCGAGTTGTGCAGTGTTGGGCTGTGGCTATCCCAGATATTTCCTTAGTGCATTTATAGTGTGTTCCATTTGTACTCAGAAGTTGGATTATTCGAGGTCAAAGATGGAAACACGCATCCTGACCTCGGATTTCTAAGCACGGAACTCGGACAACCCCGAGTCAAAATCCAACATGGATGCATCAACAGTTGTGAAAGCTGTAGTAGCAAACTGTTATTAGCACTTCTGTCTTATTTGTGTCTCACTAAATCAGTCGTGCACACAATCTTTTCAACCTTCTTTATGCGGACATGTTGTTACGCTGTTTGTATGCACAAAAAACAGTGTTAATGCATTGTTATCAACTGGTATTGCTAACAATGACTAACCCGGCTAGAGCAACCCCACAATGAAAATATGACTTGTAAATGGAGCGCATTCAACTCGGGTATGACGTCATTCCCAGCTCCAGCTTTAGAGTTCAGAGGTAAATGGAGCACACTATTAGAAAATATGTAATAGATGTTGCACCGGTCTGAACTAGCCTGTCTGGCCAATAGATGTAAAATAAAACCTCAGCTTCAGCACACAACTTCAGTGTGTAGCCCTGGTGGAAGAGCAGGGGTCCTCTCATAGATATAAAATGAGTGGATGTAGCATCCCTGATGTCACCCATTGGTTTGTGGACCGCCGTTTTGAAACCTTGAGTTTGGCGAGGCATCTTGATTTTTGATCCATTTTTGGCCATTCTAGGCGACAAAATGTGCAAAACTTTGATAAAGGTAAAACACACAGTGAGAGGGTCAAATTTTAAGATGAAAACACAGCAACACCCAAAAACAACTTCACAGCTATTTTAATGTACACAGTACCATGGATATGCATTGCTAAGCCTCTGTCGACGTGTAGCCACGCTCCTAAAGCATCCACTGCTTTAACGTCTTTTAATTATGAAACTGTTAATAATAATATCGAAGCAGAGTTGTTTTTGCCCCCTGATGGAAGTAGATAGAATGCAGGTTTTAGGCACTTTTGCAGTGGCTTCTAGCCTAGAAATCTAGACGCACCCTAGCGACAGCAAATTTCTTTTGCAGCTAGGGGGGTCTAGGCACTCTCCGTTGGCTTGCAAGCTGGAAAAACCAAACTTTGGTCAGGCCAATCACATCGTGTATGGAGTCGGTAGGCGGGCTTATGGCTGCTGCTGCTGGGAACAGCGGTCTTCTGGAAGACTTGGAGTTAAGCTTTTCTTTGAGAAAAGAACAAAGAACGGCACTGAAATCATTCTTAAAAAAGGAAGATGTGTTCGGACTTTTGCCGACCGGATACGGCAAAAGTTTAATCTATCAACTAGCTACTCGCCGCTACCTTCTTCGTTGCTCTGCCTGGTTGTAGCGCTATCCTATTGCGTGCAGAGGAAATTTGAAAGACAACCGTTTATCCCGCCCCTCGGATTGAGCTCCATCAATGGTGAGTTCCCAGACCCAACATCTGGATGTGGGTCTGGCTTGTCAGGCTAAGTGGCTTCACTTTTCAGGCCGGAACGGAAGCTTTGTCCATTATTATTATTTGGACTTAGTAAATACTCAATTCTGATTGGCTGCAGGGTATCCATAAAAAGTCATTCAGGACACTTAATAAAGGAGTTTCGATAAAACTGACAATTTTCGTTCTAAATTAATGCAGTAGGCCTACATTAAAAGAAAAACAAAATGTGAACTTATTATTTCCAAGAGTGTAGTCCTTCAGTGCCACGTCCTCTGAACACCACAGGATGACGCTAACACACAAGATGCAAGAAGTAAGTTATACTACACTGCCAGTCTGAACTGACTTTCACTGCGATCATCTGTCATCCCGTTTGTTGTTGATCGAAACTTCAGGCTGCGGCCGACATTACGTGGCATATTATTTGTCCATGACAATCTTTATATTGATTTGGGGAAAATGACATGGCTATAGCTAGCTTGTGTGCACAATGTTATTGACTTTAAATCTTGGTAGCGAGGTGCAAGGTGTCCATTGTCAGGAATTTAGTCTATAGCTTATCAACAACATTTCATTTCCTGGAAATTTGAGGCGGGTATGGCTGCAGCCAGGAGCGTCCCATGTCATGCCATCCCGTCTCATGCCGAGGCATGTCCAACGGTAAGTTCAGCGGGTCAAAAATACGAAATCGCGAATTATTTTCCAGATGGAGTCACGGGTAAGTTTGTGACCACATTTGCCATCAAGGAGGGTCAGTGTATGTGTTGGTCATCCGATTCGATACATTTCTTTATTACCCTCTCTCCCTGCCTTCGTCTGACTCTCCGTCTCTACCCGCAGCAGACAGCTTCGCCCGAAGAGAATCAAACCAGCTGAGGAAATAGACTTTCAGTTCACGGCTGTAACGTTAATGTTACATTAACGTAAAAGAGTTTCGTAACGTTACATTAACGTTACCGTACAACGCCAAAGTCTGATCCCAGCAAACTTTCTGTTGTCGTTAAGCTTGCTGATCTGGCAGAAAGTCACCGGCGGTTTGGGATCAGATCATGGGGATCAGACCTCCGGTGCTGGGTCTAACGTTATAATGTTCGCTGCTGCCGCTGCAGCTAGCTAGCAGCTAGCCACCAGCCCTATGACCTGGGTCCCCGGTTCGCTCTATGTTCGCTCCCCGGTGCTGACTGACTCTGGTCCGTCTGCAGAGCTGGCGTTACGTGCTCTAGCTAAGCTGGGAATCAGACGAATCTGCCGCGCTCCTGTTTTATTCATATTTTCTTTTCTTTGCAGAATATGAAAGAAAAAGGCATTTTTTTAATTTCTGTTTTCTAGTGATTTAATTTTTTGTTATATGAAATAGGAAATGAAAATCGAAGCATGTTTAAAATGTTCACATTCCCTTTTGACAAGGAAAAGGAAAAAACGCCTTGTATTTCAATTTTAAATTTAGTATTTTAAAATAAAAATCAAATAGCCATTCGTTTTTTTTTGTTTTTTAATATCCGTTAATGAAATGAAAATTTAATGACCAAAACATACACTGACCGGATTTCCTGATGATGGATAACAAGGATCTGCACACACAAGAATACAAAAATAAACATGTTACACTCTTTCCAATACTCCTTTTTATTTTTATAGTCTATATTGTTTTCACACTTCACTGGGACATTGCTGCAAATACAATTGCTTATCAGCAAGGCAAGAGGGCATGAGACGGGAGGCTCCAGGTTGCAGCCATAGAATTAATTTTTTTGTTTGCCTATAATCTGCATTTATTTTATAGACAGACATATAATTTTAAGTATTTTATTCATCTGTATGATAGTCTGCATTTATCTTATAGACATAATTTTTTTTAAAGTATTTTATTCATTTGTATGATTGCCGTTACTGTTTAGTTAAAAAAAACACCAAATATATCAAGCATTTTATTCATTAGCATGATAGTCTGCATTTATCTCACTGTTTAGTTAAAAAACACCAAATATATTTTAAAGTATTTCATTCATTAGCATCATAGTAGACGCAAGCTTTTATTTTGAAAAGTAGAAGCTCGGGGAAGCTTTTACTTTCAGATATTTTTTAAAGTATTTTAAAGTATTTTATTCCATACGCGAGCTTTTATTTTGAAAAGTAGAAGCTCGGGGACGGCACCAGGCGGGATGGCATGAGACGGGATGGCATGACACGGGAAGCTCTAGGCTGCAGCCATACAGTCTTGGGAAATTCCGCCGGATGTCCCTCATTTTCGGCTGGATGTCCCTCACCTTCCGCTTTCTTTGTGTTGGCATTCTAAACTCCAGTTTTCTGTTGAACGATTAAAACAACTTTTGAACGTACACATGTTCCACCAAAACAACTTCCATCCCAAAGCTATTTTGCAGAGGCGCCATCATTGTATCCAGCGCTTAGCACTGTCTTGTTCATTAATTGAGAGGAAGTCACAAAAGCCCAGACAGCTTCTGTCATTGGATCTCTATTTATTATAAGTAATAAAGCCAAAGGATTACAAGACACACATCAATGTGGGCCATCCTGCTTCACCCTGGAGCTCCATAGAATGGCCCCGATTCCCTAAATCAGACAGTTAATATACTATTCTACTTGGCTGTAGTCTTGTCCCATTGGTTGTCCACGCCTCTTGGCGCTCTCCTGGTTCAATGGTTCTTCAGTCGCTCCCAAAGGGAGGAGCGTACCCATAATTCATGTAACTCTTACATGACTTCTCACATGACCACACTCATAACAGTTGTTTCACAACCTATGTCTCTCATCTTGTCTCTAGGTATTTTATACTTTTTCACTGTCCCATACTGATGTAACCTGTCAATACCAGCTCATCATGTGTTAACAGGGAGGGTAATGATCTAAACAAGCTTGCACACATATTGCAAAGAGCATCATTGATTATCTAATCAAACTCACACACACACACACACACACACACACACACACACACACACACACACACACACACACACACACACACACACACACACACACACACACACTCATATTGAAATGTGCACCATTGCACTTCTATATTTATTCCAAAGTTAAACATGTAACCTCTCAGTAATGTCGTTTTGGTATTTAGGCACATTATGTTAACTTTAATTTATTTCTTCACAGCGCTGCCCATGACGATTGTGAATTGTTAAAGAAATGCCAATAAACCAGAACACGCTTCTCTCCCAACTCGGAATGCTGTGTGGACTAGCCAGGCCTTTTTCCAGGACGCTGTGGAGGTAGGTCTGGCATGGAGCCTATGACTTTTTTCGACATTCTATATTATGACAGGGCTGGACTATTACTGAAAATAATACTTTGCACGCTGATGTGCAGAAGTTAATATATTGAGATTCTAAGTCAATATTTTAAAGTTTCTCATTACTTTCAGATTCCTAGTCAATATTCTGAGTAACTAAGTCAATATATTGAGATACTGAGCCAATATCTTGAGATATTAATTCAATATATTGAGATACTAAGTCATTATATTGAGATAAGTCAATATATTGAGATACTAAGCCAATATATTGAGATTCTAAGTCAATATTTTAAATGAATGTCATTACTGTTTTTGTACTTCGTTTGGTTTTTGGATCCCTTTTTACTACATTCTGGAATAGTTTTTTACCTGCTGCAGCTCTCAGGACTCCCTTGGTTTATTTTTGTGTTTTGGTCAAATAAATCCTCAACTCCAACTTTCTCCTGCCTGCCTGCTCTCTGCGATTGGGTCCTTTAATCCCCTGCATTGTCACAGAACGATCTGAAGTGAAATGGACCCAGCAGAGTTCGAGCCTCTCCTTCACCCACTGGAACCAGATGGTGAGCGATCATTTATTTTTTCCGTTCTCTTCATAAGGTGGACCCCGCCTTTACTAGGCACCTCATAGGGGTTCGCTGGCGGGATGTAGAGCGGGAATTCAGCCCTCCAGAGTTGAAGGACATATCCATCAGTCTGCCTGTTTCTCGGCCTACTGGCTTCCTGGCCACTGGTTCTCGGTCCCTGTACCAGCCGGCTTCCCTGCCTGCTTCTCCAGAACCTCCGCTGACTTGCAGCTTTCCAGCTCCCGAGTTGTCCAGGGTCCCCGAGCTCCCCGGTATCCCCGAGCTCCCCGGTGTCCCCGGTGTCCCCGAGCTCTCCATTATCTCCAGCGCCCCAGAGACCGCCCCAGTGACTATGCCCGTCTCCAGCACCTCAGAGACTTTGCCCTTGTCCTGCCCCCCAGAGACTTTGCCTTTGTTGTCGGTCCGACCGACTCCGGCCCCCCGTGTGTTGTCGGTGGTCCGACCAACTCCTGCCCCCCGTGTGTTGTCAGCTGACCCGTCGCCTGATTCCAGCCCACCTACCCCTTCGCCAGCTTGGCCTCCAGAGGGGCTCCGCCTTGGCCGGCCTGCCACTGTGGTAGCTCATTAGCTGGTAGCGTTTACCTTGTAGTTGCTGAACATATTTTGCACTGCATTTGTCTGAAAGCTAGAAGCTACTGGACAATGAGCTAATGTTGCATACATGCAGTAAACTACAAGCTAATGTAAACGGTTAGCTACTGTAAGCTTAATGTAATTAAGATTAATGAATGCAATTCTCCTTACCGGTAAGTTTTATGACTACTACAAACATGAACTCCCACGAGTTATTAATTTATTGACATGGGATAAATAAGAGAAAACGACTATTGCTTACATTAAAGCCTATCAGTGTCGGTAACGTTACCTACCTTCGCACATTGCGGGCAAAGTTCCTGACAGAATATTCTCCTCCTGCAAGCAGACTGACGCTGATTCACCAACAGCACAGTTCACAGTTCCACATCCATTTCGTCCAGTGTGAGAAACGGATAGTCCGTCTGTTAAAAGCATAGACAGTGAGGCGCTTTTATTTTTTCACCTCTCCTTCCTGTCAAAAGACAGACCTTTTTCCGGTAGAAGTTAATGCTGTTGTGTTTTGTGATTTGCCATTTTGTTTTCATATTTGCTGTCGTGTTTTCCTATTTGCTGTCGTGTTTTCCTATTTGCTGTCGTGTTTTCCTTTTTGCCATTTTGTTTTCATATTTGCTGTCGTGTTTTCCTATTTGCTGTCGTGTTTTCATTTTTGCTGTCGTGTTTTTCTATTTGCCTTTGTGTTTTATGATTTGTTGTTGCGTTTTTCTAATTGCTGTTGTGATTTGCACTTCAGAGCCACCGTATATTCCTCCTCCGGTCTCTCTCCGCCCTCCCTGGGTTGACTTTTTGTTTTTTGGGACGTCTGGGATCCGTCCCTTGAGGAGGAGGTACTGTTGTGGTTGTGGATATTTCTGTTATCTGTTTGTATGTTTCTGTTTCCTGTATTTTCCATTGATTGTTTATTCTTAGGTTTCAGTGAGGATTGTATGTTTCTGTTTTCTTGTTTTGATTGTGTATTCTGTGGATTGTGTATATTTCTGTTTCCTGTTTTATTTTGAGTCTGTTTTTTTCTGATTGTTCTGCCCACGCCCTAATGTGTTTCACCTGTTCTCCAGCCCTAGTGTCACCTGTTCCTCGTTTTCTCATTTTCGCAGTGTATTTAGTCTCTGTGTTCCCTTTGTCTCTTGTCAGATCGTTTTGTGTGTGTTTGTGTTGGTTCCTGTTGTGTTTTCCCCGTGTCAGCTCTAGTCAGTTTCTGTGCTTCCTGTATTTCCCTTTTGTACTTCCTTTGATTTTTGGATCCCTTTTTACTATATTCTGGAATTGGTTTTTGCCTGCTGCAGCTCTCAGGACTCCCATGGTTTATTTTTGTGTTTTGGTCAAATAAATCCTCAACTCCAACTTTCTCCTGCTTGCCTGCCAGAGAGAGTATAGGATCTACCTTCCATCAAACTTGACAGCTCTGACCTTTGACCTCATTTGCATATTCCCACGCCCCGCCCCCTTTTCCACGCGTGCCCATGGGGCCCCCTCATTTGCATATGTATGGAATCTGCCCCTTTGTTCTATGTATGAATTGACTGTCTTTTGACAGCTCTGACCTTTGACCTAATTTGCATATTCCCACGCCTCGCCCCCTTCCCCTCCTTTTTTTTCCCCCCTCATACTCACAAGGCATTATGTCATCTGTGTGTAGTCAAAATAAGATTCTTTCACTCACCATGTCGGGGGATGATGCAACGTCTTGCATTAGTGAAACAAAGATAACCATTTTACAAGAGTCCGGTGTAGATGGTCCCAGAAAAAGTATGCTGTTTATGCGCAGGATCCAAAAGCCTCCGCCACTCAATGTGCATCTGCATAAGGAATGGTCTTTAAGACCTTATGGAGAGCATGGTAGTTGGGGATATATGTTTAGGTATCAGACCGGAGAACTGTGTCTGTATCAGCGAAGTGAAGGAAACACACTGCAGGATCTGGTGGGTGTAGCCACATTATCTTCCAACAATTGGGGCGTGTTAAAGTCAATCAATCCGAGGAGTGTCGGGGAGGTGGTGGAAGGGGACCAAAAATCTCTGCAATCTGGTAAAAAATCCTTTTCGGCTATTTGGTTGTCAAAATCCTCATCTGAGGGTCATTGGTTCTTCCGTGTCAGTTACCAGCTGAAGAATAAAGAAGAGTCAAAGAAAGATGGATCTGTTCAATTCCGAATGCGGTGTTTTCTGGACTTTGTTGGTTATACCAGCTAAAGTATGGAGTGAAAAGTTGGATCAGATCAGTGAAACAATCACTTCCTTGTTTCACAGCTGTCACATTTGGGATAATACCCTGATGAAAAAAAACACTACTCTACACCCACCCCCATCCATATGTCAGAGACAAACCACTCCTTCTACCTGCCCACATGGGATAAACCACACCCTATAAAAAGAGACCTACCAAGCGGTGAAAATAAAAACGCTGCAGAGAGAAGAATCATGTTCACCCCTCAGGGAAACTGCACACGCCTCCGACAGTTTTGACAAAATTTTAAAAGAACTAACGAGTGACAACGTTAATCCCTGGCACATACTTGTTTTTTACACCCTGTATGTAGATGTTATCAGTCAACTCTTGCAAACCAACCACTCTGTCAACGTTATGGATGAACTCAAAAAACTGCACGTTGATATGCAGCGTACTCTAGATTATTCTCTGTTAGCACAAACTCTATATATAATCACTTTGTAGTAGTAACAATTAGTTTTTTCTTTTCTTTTTTCATGACAAATTGTTTTAAAAGTTTTTAACACTTCTGTATTTGTGTCTTTAACATCAAATTGTTTTAGTTAGAAGTTTTTTTTCTATTATATTGTTTTGTAACACTGATGTATATGTGTTTGAATTCTAATAAAAAAAAATTCAAATAACCAACGCACAGTCTTTTTCTGTCATTCTAATCTCAACATGTCAGAGACACATATCATGAAACATATTTATTACAACCCTGCACACCCAGGTAGTTTTGGGGGGTGTAGAACGCCTTCAGTAGGGGGAGTGCATGTTGAAACGGGTGAGACAGTCGAGCGTGAAAAGGTCAAAGACTTTTTATCAGGAGAGGATGCATACACACTGCACAGACCAGTCAGAATACATTTTACCAGAAACAGAGTTTTCGTACCGCGTCCTTTAAACCAATTTCAAGCCGACCTATGCGACATGCAAGCCTTAGCAGATTATAATGACGGATATAATTATTTAATAACGGTCATAGATGTGTTTTCAAAAAAGGATTACGTACGTGCTCTAAAGAGAAAAACTGGATCCGATGTGGTTGAGGCCTTTGAGTCAATTTTTGAGGAGAGTCAGACGCCCTTAAAACTACAAACCGACGCAGGAAAAGAATTTTTTAACAAGCGATTTGAGGCTCTGATGAAAAAACACGGCATCATACATTTTTCCACAGCTAGCGATCTCAAAGCCTCTGTGGTTGAACGATTTAATCGCACTTTAAAAAGCCGAATGTGGAGATATTTCACAGCTAACAACACCATGCG
Organism: Sander vitreus; assembly: GCF_031162955.1. Lineage (NCBI taxonomy): Eukaryota > Metazoa > Chordata > Actinopteri > Perciformes > Percidae > Sander > Sander vitreus. The sequence continues at coordinate 24,494,602 of NC_135862.1, forward strand.
ATATCTTGATGTTTTACAAGACTTGGTGAAAGGCTATAATCATAGCCATGATCAAGTGTTTGAAAACCTGTACGGTAAATCTATTGCAACACAGAGGACCAAATTAAAGAAAAATTTTAAGGAGGGGGATCTCGTCAGGATATCAAAGTTGAGAGGTGTGTTTGATAAAAAGTATGAACAGAGTTTTACGGACGAAGTGTTTACAGTTTCAGAGTGCATACCACGTGAACCACCTGTGTACAAACTGAAAGATTATGACGGTGAAGCCATCCAAGGTTCATTTTATGAGGCAGAGTTGCAAAAAGTAAAAAAGGATAAAGACAGAGTCTACCATGTCGAGGAGATTCTGAAACGACGTACCGTGAGAGGTGAAAAACAAGTCTTTGTACGTTGGAAAAACTGGCCTGAGAAATTCAACAGTTGGATCAAGACCGATGAAATAATAAATGTATAAGAATCGCTGTGCTTATGCCTAGAGTATCATTCCATCATGTACGGTGCAAAGGACGATGGGTTTTACATTACCCTGCCCTCTAACGCCAGCCTAAATGTCTTCAAAGATAACAAGAGTTCCAGTTACCGCGTAGATTTAGCCCAACATATCGATTTAGAAGGGGAGTGGCAGGTAGCTTTAAGTGAAATCTCATATCCTCACACCTGGTTTAATATACCCAATGAGAATGCCTACTTTGAATGGCGAAAGAAACCCTTGGAGGGTGAGTCTGAAAGCGAGGTCCACCAGCAGAGATTCCGAGGAGGGTATTACAATAACCAGGATCAGCTCAAGATAGAGTTGAATGGCTTTCTTAGGAAAATTGGCTCAGATATTACATTGCAGTATAGTTACATTCAAAAGAGATATGAATATTCTGCGGGAGGTAAGTGCCATCTACGATTTTATCCTCCGGCAGCCTACATGCTTGGATTTGAGCCAGGAACATGGATCGAGTTTACGGAAAAGATGGCTCCCTACCCCTCGGACATGCGAGGAGGTCTTTATCACCTGTTTTTATACACAGACCTGGTCAGTTATCAGATGGTCGGTGATGCTTATGCCCCGCTCTTGAGAACCTTGGAAATTAAAGGATCATACGGTGACATAATCACACAGCAATTTAACCCCTGTCATTATCTACCAGTAACCAAGCAACACATTGAAAACATTAAGATTGAGATTAAATCGGATCAAAATATTCCTTTAAAGTTCACTTTTGGTAAGACTATCGTGAAACTCCATTTTAGACCAAAAGTTTGAAAACAGGGGTATATATAAATCATCTGATTTACCACATCATTCAGTATCATCTAATCCTGTGACAGTGACTCACCGCCAAAGGGTGTGACAGATATCAGACACAAATAATCGTAGATACATTACGGTCAAAATGCCACGCGTAGACTTGTGAGAGGATCCTCACAGATTTGTACATTATTATGAGAGTCAGGTGGGAGGAAATTTGCCAGGATTTTATGGAGCCCCTGTCATGTACGGACGTGGCATAGGCTCTATATTTTCAAAATTGTTTCGTTTTGTATCTCCTCTGGTGAAGAAAGGCTCTGCGACCAGACGCTCGTATGTCTGTTTTCATTTTGAACACAGACGCGGTAAGTGATAGCTCCTCTGACGGAAGCTTTGAGTGTGTATTACATTCAAAACCTTAAAGTACCTGATATGAACGCGTCAGATCCTTGTGCCGGAGATCCCTCGATTTTTACCCGGGTTTGTGTTGCTTTCGATGGGTTAGGGTTCTTTAACACAGGACGTAGTGGAGTGGAGAGATGTTTTGTCTTCACACGACGCTTGCCGCTCGGTTTCGGCTCGCTTTTGGCATCCTGACTTTTTTCTAAAGATTCCCTGTAGCACCCGTCAGCAAAATCTGTAAGTATATATTTTGGTTAACCTTCAATATGTTTGAGTTTTGCTGTGTATGTTTTTTTTAAATTAAAAAGAAGAAGAAAAAAAAGACGTACCAGATTGCCTTGGAAGATCGATTACTCTCAAATCCACCGCTGTTAGTAAAATATGAATAATTCTGATTAAAAAAAAAAGCACAGTCCTGTATTTAGACAATTAATAGGATACATAAAAACGTGTAAAAATATATTTACCGTTGTCCATGGTTGAGTTGGTCTTGTTCGAGTTGAGTTGAGCTGCGTGTCTGTCTCTTTCTGAAACTACTCCCCCGTTGGTGACACATTTATACCCATCGTTTGGTTTATTTTTCCCTCCAAATAATTGTATTGGATTCATATGGAAAAAAAACTATATGTCAGTCTAAGAGTCACGTCGTTTAAGTTTATAAGGAAACGTATAATTTGATGCATACCAGAGAGAGTTTCTCACGTTTAGGGTCAACCATATGATTGAACTTTCTATGCAATCAGATCGCCTGGGCAATATGTCTGTAATGTCACCCAAGTGGTTTTTGACCTTTAGTGTGAGATGGTTTCTTAAAAGAGGTGTAGACCATGATCTATACATACCTAGCATACCAGAGAGTTTCTCATATCACCGTGACAAGTAAAAATTTAGACTCAATATACTCCATACCATAAAAGTGTCACTTTAGTGGAATTAAAACAGTACACATTGTTTTGCCATTAGTGTGAGATGCATAAGAACATTGGATAATTGAAAGAATCTTATTTTGACTACACACAGATGACATAATGCCTTGTGAGTATGAGGGGGAAAAAAAAGGAGGGGGGACACGTGGTTAAAAGGAGCCCCCATATGCTAATTAGGTCTATGTCTGTCTAAGAGTCACGTCATTTAAGTTTATAAGAATACAATTTGATGGATAGGAACCCCCCAACACACACACACACACACACACACACACACACACACACACACACACACACACACACACACACCCTCCTCTCCCTCTCACCCACACACACACACACACACACACACACACACACACACACACACACACACACACACACACACTTTGAGCAAATTATGTGGAATCCTCCCTTTAGATGAATGAGTCAGTGTTGCTGTTTTTTATCATTGTGAATAAGAACATTGAAAGAATTATACAGAATTATAAGGGGGCGGGCGTGGGAATATGCAAATGAGGTCAAAGGTCAGAGCTGTCAAGTTTGACGAAAGGTAGATCCTATATTCTCTCTCCTGCCTGCTCTCTGCGATTGGGTCCTTTAATCCCCTTCATTGTCACACTGAGTCAATATATTGAGATACTAAGTCAATATTTTGACCAGAGGTAGTGGTGACTTCAACTTACACTATATCTAAAATAATTTTGTAGACATAACAATGGATTTTGCCACTAAATGTTGGTGTTAACTTTTTTAACTTTTTTTTTTTTTACCAAGGGATCCTTTAAAAGGTGTAGCTACTTGATTAATACCTGATATTTAAGTTGCAGAGCTGAGGTTTTACAATAACTGACGGACAAACGAGCAGTGGAGTAGTAACGCTACGAGGCAGAGAGCCAGCCGCTAAATGAGTCAAATTAACTTCATGCTTCATCCGCACAACGCACACAGCTATCGCCACGAGTGACAAATGTATTGCTCGTTTTCTGTGAATGATGTGGCGAGGGGGTAACGTTAAGGTGGAGTTAGCAAGCTAATTTAAGCCAACTAACACTGGCTGGCTCGCCATGCTTTCATGCTGCATCGCTTACAGAGAATGAGCTGAACAGCGGGCTGGGTCTACGTTAGCGGCCCGCTAACCCGCTGCCGCTGGGTCCGCTGCCCTGGATTGTGGGGAAAAAAATGTATTTGTTTCAAATCGGTAACATAGACGTAATAAGTGGCACATAACGTGAAGTAACATGGCATTTCAGTTTGAGTTTTAACTTGTCCAGTGGGGCAAGTAAATTTCTCTTCCACTTGCCCTACAAAAAATCCACTAGCCTATGTTCCCCCAGTGGCTAGAAATGGCGATAGGTGTAAACCGAGGCCTGGGCATCCTGCTCTGCCTTTGACAAAATTAAAGCTCAGATGGGCCGATCTGGAATCTTGCTCCTTATGAGGTCATGAGCAGGATGCCTCTGTGTGTGTGTGTGTGTGTGTGTGTGTGTGTGTGTGTGTGTGTGTGTGTGTGTGCGTCTGTCTTTGAAATATGAGCCGTTCATCCAATCTACTTCACACTTGGTTTCCTGGGTACGCAATGAACTTGGGGTTTAGATTTTGGAGCATTAGGAGCAATTTGGACAGCATTGGATATTGGATATTAAAATATGTGAATAAAACTAAACGGGCGAACAATAAACTTCTGGCGCAGCATGCAGCAGGCTGTTGACAAGCTCTAGACAGCAGTGGGGTGGGGGAGGTTTACCGGCTTGGACTGCGGTTCACTTTTTGCTGTTTCTATCGTAACATGATTGCTGGATGTTAGGCAAGGCAAGGCAGCTTTATTTGTATAGCACATTTCAGCAACAGGGCAATTCAAAGTGCTTTACATAAAACATTAAAGAGCAGTTAAAAACTATTAAAAAAAATATATATATATATATATATCGCGATAAAACTCAAACAAACTGATATATCGCTCTGCTTTGCAAGGCAACGGTGTGTTGTACTTAGCAGGTTTGTTATCAAGTTATAACAGACTGCAGAATGCATTAGAATTCAACCAAGCCATGCAATAAAATAACAGTTATAACAGTTTTCATGCAACAATTTAACACACCAGTATAATTTGGATATACCAAGCAAACTTTTCTTCACTTTCCTGGAGCACGATTGGATAGCTGACAGGAAAAATCACAACTGTTGTGTTGAATAAGGTTGGGGAAAAAAAGGAGCTACGTAACGCTGGCATTTCCGTGTCTATTATTTCGCTAAGAGGAAACTCAATAAAAAGCCATTTGCCAACACTAAATATCAAACAAAAACCATACACTATATCGTATTAAGTTGCGGTGAGCTGTACATTCACAGCAGTTTTCATCAGACTCACCCTGGGTCCGGTTAATTAAGTGTAGCTACTGCTAACTATGTCACTAATAACATTACCGATGTCTTCCTCTGATGCACTGTAGAAGTACACTGTCAGTAGGAGGCTATACGATGGAGTTGCATATTAAGTAGTTTGGGGTCCTTCTGTAACTAATTGTTGGTTCTGGAAAATTCTACAAGCAGCACTACCACAGGCCAAGCAATCGGCCGTTCCAAACAGGCACATTTTGAAAGGGCACTGTATTAGTCTCTTAATACATCCATGGTACTAGTAGGAATTAATGGACGACGGAGGAGGCGTGAGGGTCCGCATCTATGGGCCCGCCTCCTGCAAGTGACGTCACATATTTGTTCCTGAAGAATGAGTTGAACAGTAAAAAAAGATGTTAGTCGCCTTTAAGCCCCAAGTAGCAACATGACTCGTGTGAATCGTGATCATAACCCATGCTTATGATTGACAACAGATTATGGAGGAATGAACGTCAACACAGAAAGAGGAGCATTTACTGCACGGACGTCCGTATGTTACCACCGATACAGTTGAAGTTGGAATTCGAAGGCCTTGATAAGTAAGTTAATGTTACTGTTATATAACGTTAGCAGCCCAAAAGTGGTGTAAATTTGTTGTGGGGCGGCGTGTAGCCGCCACATGTGTGTACTGTTAGGGAAATTAACCCCATGAACTGCACAGTGACTCAGTTTGTGCTGTAGCTAGTTATACTGAATAACATATCATTTTGCCAGTTCCACAGTACGTTAACCCACGCAGTTCGGCAAAAAATAAATCCAACTGATAATTTATCATAAACGTAATGTAAACACATGCTTGTCAGTCAGTGTGCGAGTGTTTCCTTTGTCAACACAATGAAGAGAGTCGGGCAGAATCTTCGGTCCACTTGAATCCACCCCACCCTATGCGAGCCTCTCCTGCACCCCAAATGCGAAATGTGGACATTCCATTAGAACTGGGCAACCGTCTGAGTTCGGCAGAATTTCCCTTGTATCTGTTTTTTCTTTCATAACAACCATCCCTTTAACGTTATTGGTAACTTTTACTGTTATCTCAATTTAGCACTTTTTTTTTTTTTACGGTGGCCGAGACGGTTCAACACAAATACAAAAGCTACAACACAAATACAAAAGCTACAACACAAATACAAAAGCTACAACGCAACGGCGGATGAGCAGGAGAAAAGTTCTTGTATGTTTGAGAAGTAAGAGAAACATGCTTCCTTCCAAAATATGATTACTGTCGCTATGTGATTGTAAATATATGCACAGCGTTCGTCTGTCAGTACCCGATTCGGTTTTGTTTGCTGGAGTTGCCTAAAGTATCTGTTAATGTTATACGGAGGGTCGTCCGGCCATCCAGTACAACACCATGTAGCAAATTAAATAAAAAAATAAAAATAGCTAGCTATATACGCGCCGCTATGTCGCGTTAGCATGCAGCTATAATAGTTAGCTATGAGTATACTAACGTTAGATTGTAGTGGAACGAAGCAGCACTTTCTAACGTCAAAAATCGCAGATAAAGGCTTCTGAACCAAACACTACACAATCGGACATGTTTCAGCAGGAATGTGACCCGGAATTGGAGAGAATTTAACAACATTGCCAGCTAAGATGACATGTGTGTGTATATATATATATATATATATATATATATATATATATATATATATATATATATATATATAGTGTATGTATGTATGTATGTATATATATATATATATATATATATATATATATATATATATATGTGTGTGTGTATATATATATAGATATATATAGAGAAATATATATATATATATCTATATATATATCTATATATATCTATCTCTTCAGTGTAATTTCTACATGAAAGAGGGAGAAATAAGATGGACAAATATTCTGGTAAACAGAAAACTAGGCCTAATGTGCTTAAAATTAATAATTGGATGGTATTGAATGATGTTATGGGTGTCGATCCATATTTACAATATAGCTTGACCACACTCTGTTTCCGTTCATTCAGCCCACTACTTGAATGTTTACCGTTGCTAGGGCAACAAGTGCCAGCTGGTGTTAGACAATATTAGCTCATCTACACCATAAAATTAGGCATTTTCTAACCAAACCAATTACAACTACCGCACTCATACCCCTCAGTTTGTGCACAGTTTATAGATATGTGGGCGCAGCAAAGCCGAGTGAACAGTTCATAAAATTTGCGCACAGATTTGAAAATGCTCCTTATTTTCTTAGATTACGGTGAAAAGTAAAAAACTGTATTTTTGATCTTTGTGTCCCTTGATTAGAGGAATACTTTGGGGATGCAGTAATCAGTCAAAGAGTTTTCTTCAACAAAAGATTCTTTTACATGGTCATCTATTTTAAAGGAACAGCAGAACAGACTAGAAGTCTACAACAGTTGAGTACAAGGAATAATTGTGTTGTAGTTATGAAAAACTTGCCTAGATGTAAATTTGTATTATCTTCTTCTCTTTCAGGAAAGTAACCGCTTCAACCTACTACTTCAACAGAGGACAAAAATGCAGTCTTGTGCGTGGATGAATGGACAGTACCGACAGGTTGGACCGCCTTCACAATCCTCGCAGGCTGCTGATCAGTTTACCCAGTTTAACACACAGAGCAATCAGCAAACTGGGACTGCATATACCGCCACAGTCCGATCACCACCACAAAGTGCTAATTTCACCTATCGCAATGGAGCTTACTCTAACAGACAGCCATCAAATAGGCAGACCTCATCACTTCCTCATCAGGAAGTTTCTTATCAGCATCCGGCTTTTGAGAATAACCATTTCCTGAAAATATTAACCGGACACTTGCAACACTCATCTACTAATACACAAATTGGAAACCCTAGTTCACTGGTCACTTATGGATATCAGCAAGATGTTCATCATCAGAACTCTGCTCAGAATTCATCGACCCAAAGTCCACCCAACATGATGATGGCAAACGCTACATACCCTCAGCAAAACATGTCAGCACAATGGAACCAATCAGTTAGAGTTCATGGGAACCATTCGATAAGGACACAGAACGGTAACGTTGTGCCTGATCTCCAACATCGTGGGGATCAGAACAGCTCGTTTTACAGTGTAAATGGAGAGTCAACTAAGTCTGTTTCAGGAACGAGTACAACAGCTACCTCGCATCCACAACAGGTGGTTGGCATGGGCACATTAGTGCCTGTTGCTGCACATAGCAGACAGACTGCTCATAACCACAATCAAAGACCAAACGGCACTCAACATGGCTTCTCTCCTTCCATCCCTCCACCAAGTTATGGGTCTGCCTGTCAGTCTTTGGGAGGGAACAGCATTACAACTAAGTCATCGTCAAGTTTACAACATTTGAATGTTTTCAGCATGAGTCAGAAAACTCCGCAATACTCCACACATAACAGTGGGGTACAGGCCACCTCCTCATTTCCCTCAAATTCATATAGCAGGCAGAATGAAACCAGCCCTAAGTTTCCCTTACATCCTGCTGTTGGTACACAAGAGAGAATGCACAGCCAGCAGATTATCGCAAGAATTGCAGATGATCTACGCAACTCTTTCCCTGCTGGCTCAGATGGTCATCCTCCAGTGTATACTAGTTCACCTTACGGACGGAAGCAGTTTGTCAGTGAGGTCAGTAGGACGAAGTCTAATCAAAATATGCAACCTTTGACAACAACTGTCACTGCAAGTTATGCATCTCAACTGGTTCAGTTGCTTAATGTCACTTCACCACATAGGAATCAGACCCAATCATCTGTAACAAACAACTGTGAAAGGCTTGAAAAGCTCTCATCAGTTAAGGCAAATGACGGCTCCATTCACTCATCTCCTGGTCGCACAAGAGCTGTTGCTGTTGTGCAACCATTGTCGCATGAAATCTACCAGGTTGCCAGCCAGCAAACCTGTTCGAACAAAATCAGTCAATTGTCTGAGGGCACCACAACAGATGAGTCTTTAAGTAATCCTGGGAAATTATTAATTTCACCGAAAAACAACCCGGCCGTGCATTCTGCATCTAATCTTTACCTAGAAAACCCAGATCAAAATAGGTCCAACGAATCTGCAGCTGAGCCTCAAGACTCGCAAAAACAATTATGTCCAGATGACACAGGATCTGAACTGCAAGTAGACCAGCATGTTGCACCACCTGCTCAACAATTAGTAACCTCTGAAGTGCCAGTGAGCCAAAGCAGGGATAAGGGTGAAAGTAAGATGCCAAAAGATGCAAAAAAGGTTGTTGAGCTTTCCTCACTCCCAGCAACCCCACTGACACATGTCGCATTAACTAAGTTGATAGAAGTGGCTGAAAAATCTAAGATTGAGTCAAGTGACAATGCAAAGTCTGTTTCTGTAAAAGAATTACTAGACATGTATTGGAATGGCAGTTGTACAAAGTTGGCATGTAAGCTCAGGACAGGCTGGTACCGGAATTTAATGAGGGATGTTCTAGTATTCCACCAGGAACATTTAACACCAGGCTCTGTCATACTGTCATATGTAAAGCGCAGAAAGAAACTCAACAGCTACCATGTCCTCAAACACAATGAAGTTTATTCAGAACTGCCCTACAAATCATTGTGGTTAAATGTCAATGAGCAGCTAGATGACATTGACAAAGAGTTTGGCTTACCGCAGTCTTTGAAGCATCATCTTCACACGCTTGAGAGTGCCAGCCAGCCAGATCAGGTCGAGACCGATGACGGAATTTCTGCACAAGTTTTAAAAGAGGTGTCAAACAAGATGCCATCAAATGAGCTTAATCCGGTTGCCTCAAGGGAAGAAAAACAAGACTCCACTGTTGAAGCGACTCTAACACAAGCTGCCTCTCCTAATACAATGGAGAGCGCAGAATCCAGTGACCCATGTTACTCATTTGAAATCCAAGTTTTGTCTCCAGAAAAGGCCAGAGTTATTTTTGAACAAATACAAACTGACAAACAAAAGCTGCCACAGAGTATGGACATGGACAATCAGCTAGAGAGAGTCACTGAAAGCTCTGTGGATGATGAGCTACCTGAGGTTATATATGCCACAAAACTGGAGAACGAGTCAGCCTGTTCAATAGAACAGGTTTGCTGCATTCCAAGGTGGAAGCAAATGATTTGGGGGTCAAACACAGCTTCTTTGAGTAAATGCCAGTGTGAGTATAAGCAAAGTAATTTGATTACTCACAAGATCTTTGATAAGGAAGTGATGGACGTACAAAGGAAAGATAAACTGTGTGTGATCAGCTCTGACAGCCAATTCAACTTTGGCACAGAAGAAGGGAATCAAGCGGAAGATGGAGAGAATGTCAACAGTCAGGTTATAACACTTCATTGGCCTGAGCTATGCAATGAACTTGATTACACCATTGACTTTACTGAAGATGATGAAAAACCTCACTCATATTCTGACAAAGAACCACAGAACATTTCCCAGATAAGCATAAATAGCAGCCAGTCGAGCATCACACTCGTAAGTGAAAATGAAGATGATCTGTCGAGCAGTAAAAATGACATTCCCAACCGGAAGCCAGACTTTGAAAGTGATTCTGAACGAGCTCCGGTAGAATTGACAGAAAGTAGCCAGTCGAGCTGTTCAGACGAGAAAGAAACCAACTCACTTTTCAAAAGTGACACTGAAATTCAGCCGGACCCTGAGGTGGATTGTGTACAAGATCAGTTAAAATCTACATGGAGTATGCAGTCATGTACTTTGGTCAGTAGTGACTGCAGTGAAAGTGAAGTTGCCAGCAAGATGTCAGACCTGTCGGAGAATTATGGACAAGCTCGGCTGACATCCACAACTGTGACAGAGTCATCATTGGAAAACGAAGAAGAACAAACTGAAATTAGTACGACGGATGCCCTCCAGAAAGCTCGGAGCGGTAAACATGAAACTGTTGAAATAAAAAGAAAGAGATCAAGCAGTCAAGATCGATTTTTTCCAATCTTTAAGAAATGCAAATCCCTTGTTGATGTGGATTCACAGCCTGTCCTTGAGGGCTCTTCAAAATGTGGAATGGTTTTGGTTGATGCAACTGATGGTGAATTTTCAGCCTCAAGCGTTAGAACTGTAGAACTGGTACCGTACGGCTCAACACCACACAACAAGTGTGTTTTAATTAGCGGCAGAAAGAGCCATATTTCATATCCAGACGTTGTGTCTGGTGCAGTACCAAAGCCTCCAAAGGTTATCACTGTGAAACTCAGTCCCTTGAAGATAATGTCCAGTGAAACTGCCCCAACAGGGAGACATACAGTCAAACGAAATCTTTACGACAAATGGAGTAGAACTTTGCCATCAACTAAAATTAGGCACAGAAGCAAACTGAAAGCAACGTGTACTTTTGCCTCTTTGTTTGGGGGAGGTCTCAAGAAAGCTAAAACAGCTGGCCCCGCTAACACTCAACAGCTGCATGTTTCCTCTGAAATGAGGACCAGGAATGGAAATACAAAGCTCTGCCTGAGTCTGAAGAGGAGGAGGACCCTCTCTAATGGACTCAAACGTGGAGAGGAGAGGACAAAGAAATACACCGTCAAACTCGGCCAGCCCGCTAAACAAGAGAGAAGTGTGGCTGAAAATGGAGGCCGTCCTGTCCCGCCTCTCCAGAACAACGTCCTGGAGTTCAGTGTCTTACCCAATACCTTCAACTTCAAAGATGGTTCCAACGGGACAAAGGAAACCAATGATCCTGTTACAGGTAAATCATAATATTGAGATTAAAGAGGTACTACAGCAGTTTTAGTATTTTAAAGAATGTGTTTTTTTTTTTTGTTTTTTTTTGGGGCAATTTCGGCCTTTATTTTGATAGGACAGCTGAAGACATGAGAGGGGAGAGGGAGGGGGAGGGGGAGGGGGAATGACATGCAGCAAATGGCCGCAGGTCGGACTCGATTCCAGGACAGCTGCGTTGAGGAGTAAACCTCTATATATGGGCGCTCTACCAACTGTTATCCGGGCGCCCCAATTTTAGTATTTTGTGTCCTTCCCTGATTGGTCACAGGCCAATCATGTGACTCTTTTCCAGAACAAACCACCAATCAGCCTTGACTGCCGGTGGTTAATTGAACATGGATAACTGATTACAGGCGTTGCTGAACTTGTTTAAAATTAAATTTAGCATTTAATGACGCTACTACTGCCTACATGCGCAGGAGGCAAGCTATTATTTGAGCTATTTGCAACATTATCAGCGTTATTATTATCAAAGTTCTCAGCCTTACACCAAGTTAACACGCACATGCCCAGTGTGCCTGAATAGTCTGTGATATGCGTTTTAAAGTATGGCTGGAGATTAGTTCTGAAAGGGTGCTAAAACGCTTATTAGGATGGAAAACGGTTTCGTTTTAAAATGAAAACGTAGTAGTGTGGATGTAGCCTGAGTTTAGGGGTTTCATGGATAAGACAATTTACACCTCAGTGTTCCAAAAATTGCTATTGTAATGAGAAAAGATCAAAAGGGGGAGCGGCTAAGATTCTGGAACAAGGTGGGATCTCCTGCCAGAATCCACTTTCCTTATAACAATTATCGGTCTAATAATGTGAAGGCAAAAAAGAGGTTCCTGTCACACACAAAAGCAGGCATTGAATTCAGAATAAATAAAGTAAAACTAAAACCCATTTGATATCACGTTTTCTTCTACAAAGTAAAGCCACAGTGATGACAGCAGTGAGCAGAAAAAAAAGCTTATTAATCTGGACTGGTCATGTCGCTAAAGGGGGGATCCTCTACATTATTTTAGTGATAATGTATTATGTATGCTTTTTATTTTTTATTTTTTTATGATTAACTTTATTGTAATTTTAACCCAACACACAAAACATACAATTACAACATGAACATACCCCTTCATCGTCACCACCCACCCAGACAAAAATCAAGAAAAGATGACACAGTAACCACAATATTCAAAACCAGTCCACGAAATGATACCAGAATAGACAAACTATATACCAAATAAACATATGCATATGTATGTATAAATGACAACACCATAAGCCCATAGGAGCAGCCCTTTAGAAAGCTCCGGTACCTTGAGGTAGTGTAGACATCTAATCTGGAAAAGCGTTTGTTTGACGTCTTTTCGAACGCTAGCCATCTCACAAGTCCACTGCTGTATGCTTACTTTTTTTTTTCTTAAAAAAGATGTTTTTTTTGTTTTATTTTTCAGACAAGGCTGACCTTGTTGAAGGAAAGGACAAGAGCCAAAACATAACTGTCACGAGTGCAAGAGGTAACAAATCCAACTGAAACATGGTATATGTCCATTTATAAATGTAAATATTTCTTCTTCTAATAATTAGAAATTAACTGCACCTTAGGTACATGGTTTCCAAATCCTGAGAAGAAGTATAGTCCCTTGACCAAGACCGGCAGCGTCTTTTACGAGTTTCAGAAGAAATACATGGAGAGGACACAGCCATCCATGGACGGCTAGCTCGACGGCCAGATGTTTTGTTGGCCTTAGACAGTTTTTTTGTTGTTGTTTTTTTAAGTCCAATATTGTCATCTATCTGAGACATTTTCATTGAGTCATTTTCTTCCAAAAATAATGTCTTTGTATTTTTGTACTGTAGGTATAAATGAATGTTTGTATACATTTGCTTTCAACAGCCTGTCAAACAAGTTTAACTGTAAATGGGTCACGTGTTGTCAACCTGATTGTAAAATTGTTCATGTCATCCACTTGGTACAATTCAGAATGTCTCACAATATTTTATGCAAAATGTTTACTTTTAGAGATATATATTTCAACTACATATTTATATATTCATATTTTTCTACATTCATATTTTTTATACAATATTTGCATCTTATATACTATTTTTTTTTAAATAAACAAGAAATGTGATCTAGTGTTTTATGCACTGATAGTTAATTTGAAAGAAGCCCTCACCGTTCTTGTTTAATTTTACTGTTTGAAACTGTCTGTTTTACTGTTTTTACCAGAAATAAATTCACTTTCCGAGCAGAACTTATATTCATCTGTCACACTGAAACGGACAAACTTGATCAAGGGTCCAAACATCTCCACGTGGATTATCAGCAGACATCTGTAAGACATATTAGTTAAACTGAGAATCTTTATGTCAGACGGTGTCACTTTTACAGTCGTCTGTTATTTATTCTGCGTCAGATCTGAGGTAGTTGGTGCTAGAGTTGAAAAGTGCATGGTTAATAGTGTTCATGATATTTCCTTTAATGTCTCATTATTGCATAAAGTGTCCTATGAGTCAGCTGTGAGGAGCTGAGTTGTAAAGACAAATTCAGAGAGAGAGCGAGAGAGAGAGAGAGAGAGAGAGAGAGAGAGAGAGAGCAGATCATCAGATCAGATTATGCTTGCGTTGAAGAAAACAGGCACGTACTCCGCTCTGGATGGTTATTTTCATGCATGCACTGAAGATAATCAAGCAAACTAAATCGTACAGGAGTCTGTTGTGCAACTGTCACTCTGCAGACAGATTTCCTGACCTCGTTTAAAAAAGTGAATAATGCTCAAAATCCTTAGAATAGCTTTTAATTCCATAATATCAATGCATTGGGAACACTGCACATTCAATTCCAAATCAAAACATGACCAAAATTGATCAAGTTTGTGTTATACCTTTACAGAGAGTGAAGAAAAAGGAATGTTAGGCTGTTCAAAAAAACTAACTCAAACATTTACTGTATAAACTGAAAAATGTCTCCAGGGTTTGCTTTACTTTGAATCACTGCACTAATATTTAGTTGCATAACCATTATTTCTGAGAACTGCTTCACATCTGTGTTGCATGGAGTCAACCAACTTCTGGCGCCTGTGAACAGGCATTCCAGCCCAGGACGCTTGAACTACATTCCACAATTCCTCTCTATTACTGGGTTTTTCCTCAGAAACAGCATTTTTGATGTCACCCCACAAGTTTTCTATGGGACTGAGGTCTGGGGATTGGGCTGGCCACTCCATAACATCAATCTTGTTCATCTGGAACCAAGACTTTGCTCGCTTACTGGTGTGTTTTGAGTCATTGTCTTGTTGAAAGACCCATTTCAAAGGCATTTCCTCTTCAGCATAAGGCAACATGACCTCTTCAAGTATTTTGATGTATTGAAACTGATCCATGATCTCTGGTATGCGATAAATAGGCCCAACACCACAGTATGAGAAACATTCCCATAACATGATTTTTGCACCACCATGCTTTACTGTCTTCACGGTGTACTGTGGCTTGAATTCAGTGCATGGGGGTCGTCGGACAAACTGTCTGCGGCCCCTAGACCCAAAAAGAACAATTTTGCTCTCATCATTTCACAGAATGTTGCACCATTTCTCCTTTGGCCAGTCAATGTGTCCTTTTCAAGTCAATTTCAACCTATTCAGTACATGTCTTTTTTTCAGCAATGGGACTTTGCGGGGGCTTAGAAATATCACTTCTGCCAAAAAAAATTGATTTATGAGGTTAGTGATGTTGGACTGCTATTATTTTGAACACAACTGTATGTGCTGAGATGACTTCTTTGAGCTCAATTAATAAGCATAAAGCTCCAAACTGAAAGAAATATTAGTACAAATGATTTCCATATGTGTTCATGACATATAGAATGACATCTGGATATAGCATAGGTGTTGACCAGACATTCTGGTTTGTGGTTTGTATGTTATAGTGAAAGGTATTTCCCAACACGCTTTGTGTTACCCTAGTCTAGGTAAACATTACATGCCGCATCAGGGCCTCTATTATTAACAATCCCTAATATGGTCCATATGGTCAGAACTTATACAACTGTAGTCGAATGTCAAAACACACAAAATGATTATCACAACAAAATAATATATCAAAAGGGGAAGTGGCTACTTCCGGGATTGCTCCGGTGCTGCAGGAAATTCTGCCAGATGCATGTATTTTCCGTTTCCTTCCGTTATTGTTAGGACCGCTAGGACTATTGTTAACTGCTCCGCAGATCTCTGCATGGTAAATTGAGACAGCTATCTAGACTATCTGTCCAATCGGAGTTTTCTCTTGCAAGACTATTTTTCAGCGGCTCTGTGCAGCACTTAGCACCGCCGAAGACGATTGTGATTGGTTTAAAGAAATGTCATTAAACCAGAGCACGTTTTCCTCCCATCCCCAAATGCTACAGTGCCTTGCAAAAGTATTCACCCCCCCTTGGCTTTTTACCTATTTTGTTACATTACAGCCTTCAGTTCAATGTTTTTTTAATCTGAATTGTATGTGATGGATCAGAACACAATAGGTGAAATGAGAAAAATATATACATAAAACTATTTTTTAGAAATAAAAAACAGAAAAAGTAAATGTTCATAACTATTCACCCCCCTAAAGTCAATACTTTGTAGAGCCACCTTTTGCGGCAATCACAGCTCCAAGTGGCTTTGGATAAGTCTCTATGAACTTGCCACATCTTACCACTGGGATTTTTGCCCATTGCTCCTTGCAAAACTGCTCCAGCTCCTTCAAGTTGGATGGTTTGTGCTTGTGAACAGAAATCTTTAAGTCTGACCTCAGATTTTCTATTGGTTTGAGGTCTGGGCTTTGACTAGGCCATTCCAACACATTTACGTGTTTCCCCTTAAACCACTGAAGTGTTGCTTTAGCAGTGTGTTTGGGGTCATTGTCCTGCTGGAAAGTGAACCTCTGTCCTTGCCTCAAATCACACACAGAGTGGTACAGGTTTTGCTCAAGAATATCCCAGTATTTGGCACCATCCATCTTTCCCTCAACTCTGACCAGTTTCCCAGTCCCGGCTGCTGAAAAACATCCCCAGCAGCAAGTTTCACTGTGGGGATGGTGTTCTTTGGGTGATGTGATGTGTTGGGTTTGCGCCAGACATAGCGTTTTCTTTGATGGCCGAAAAATTCAATTTTAGTCTCATCAGACCAGCGCACCTTCCTCCATACATTTTGGGAGTCTCCCACATGCCTTTTCACAAACTCAAAACGTGCCATTTTGTTTTTGCTGAAAGTAATGGCTTTCTTCTGGCCACTCTGCCATGGAGCCCAACTCTATGGAGTGTACGGCTTATTGTCGTCCTATGTACAGATACTCCAGTCTCTGCTGTGGAACTCTGCAGCTCCTCCAGGGTTACCTTAGGTCTCTGTGCTGCCTCTCTGATTAATGCCCTCCTTGCCCAGTCCGTGAGTTTTGGTGGGTGGCCGTCTCTTGGCAGGTTTGCTGTTGTGCCATGTTCTTTCCATTTGGTTATGATATATTTGATGGTGCTCCTGGGGATCATCAAAGATTTGGATACTTTTTTATAACCTAACCCTGACTGTACTTCTCAACAACATTGTCCCTTACTTGTTTGGAGAGTTCCTTGGTCTTCATGGCAGTGTTTGGTTAGTGGTGCCTCTTGCTTCGGTGTTGCAGCCTCTGGGGCCTTTCAAAAAAGGTGTGTATATGTAATGACAGATCATGTGACACTTAGATTGCACACAGGTGGACATCATTTCACTAATTATGAGACTTCTGAAGGTAATTGGTTGCACCAGAGCTTTTTATGGGCTTTGTAACAAAGGGGGTGAATACATACGCACATGCCATTTTTCAGTTTTTTATTTCTAAAAAATAGTTTTATGTATATATTTTTCTCATTTCACTTCACCAACTTAGACTATTGTGTTCTGATCCATCACATACAATTCAGATTAAAAAAACATAAGGCTGTAATGTAACAAAATAGGTAAAAAGCCAAGGGGGGGGGGGTGAATACTTTTGCAAGGCACTGTATGTGGAGTAGCCAAACCCTCCTTCAGCTTTGGAGTAGAGTCTGGCAAAGCGAGACTACTTGCAGCCCTACATTTAGTGACCGCAGAGACCTTTCACCCCACTAGTGACCGCACAGCCTCTCTGTAAAAAGAAAGAAAGAGAGAGATACAACTTTTATGAGTCACTGTTAGAACAATTATGCTTAGAATGATTTTCCTTGAGTTTCTTTGTTAAACCATTTGCATCCAAACTGCTGTTTTTAATATTTCTGTTTTAGTATGTCTGTCTTTCATGTGTTAATCATGAAAGCTGAGTAACCTTGCAAAAAGCACAGAATGCATCCCTGAGGGCAGAGAGCATAATGTGGAGGAGATGCCGGGCCTGACCAGAGATAAGAAGAAAGGCTACTGATTGCATGAACCGAATAACTAACTTGACTCCCAACATCTTTAAAAAGCCACTGTTGAAAACACTCTTCAGTCATTTTCTGTACTTAAACTGAAGTGCTGTAAACTGACTCTGCTTGCGCAAGTAAAATAAGCTTAAAGAAACAACTCCAGTGATTTTGTCCATTCTTTGATAAATAATTATCCTAACAGTCACATAATTTAACATAACTTCTTAAGTTATGCTTTTGAGTTTGTCCAAATCAGAACATTCACTTCTTTTAAAATACTGAAAGTTGGACTAAGTTATTATTTTACATCATCATGCACTCTGAGTTTAAAAAAGCTTAAGTAACTCATACCTGTATATTATACACACACAAACATGTTTTAATGGGCTTTGTATCCAATTGTGCTGTCTTTGTTTGACAGCCAGTCTGATTCCAGTTGCTGTATGCCAGCAGGCATAATAGAAACAGTTTCTTGTGTTGAGCGGTCAAGCTACATGAATTATAGTCAAGTCTCACCGCTTTGAAACCTCACTTAATTTAGATACACAAAAATAAATTTACAAAAATAAAAATGGTTCTCTGAAATAAGAATTTTGATTCCAACTCAGACAGTTTGTTCCTCTGGTTTAAATTGGCACAGCAGCTGCAGCCACTTAACCGCAGCATCCTGTCTAACCTATTGCAGCAACCATGTGACCTTTAACTCTGAAACCCGAGCCGTTAATGCGTTTTTTTCTCCTGTCACAGTATTACTCATTGTGAGCTCATTTATCACTCTATCTGCAAGTCTGGCATCTGAAATTAACAAGCACAACCATGACCAGAAGTAGGAATAGCTGCTAAATGTCTTTTCAGCTGTATAGCAAAGTTATAATGGCATAAAAGGAAAAACGTAATTTAGATTTATTATTATTTGAATCAGATAATTCAACATTTCCCTAATGGAACACTTGTATATACAATACAGGAAGAAAAAAAAGAATTTTGGCTGTAGGCTACATCATTCACACAAAGAATTATTTACATTTGTACAAACTTAACACCAGTGGTGGAATCTAATTAAATACATTTACTGAAGTACTGTACTTCCAAATGATGTATAACTTTAAGTACATTTTCCTCATGATACTTACATACTTTTACTTAAGTAACATTTTCAAAGCAGGGCTTTTACTTCAGCAGAGTATTATTACATTGTGGTAATAGTACTTTTACTGAAGTAAATGATCTGAATACTTCTTCCACCACTGTTTACCACTAGGCATTGTGTTTTGGTGCTTAGGCTTGCAGTCACAGTCACGGATTGGATGGATTTTCATCACATGGCCATGCCTCACAGGAAACAAAACTGCGTAGCTTTTTGTAGGTTGAAAAACATAGAATTGTATGCATTTTACAGCTTCTTGATCATGCAAATGGTTGATTCTTTAAATTCTTTTGAAGTTGGACATGTTCTATGTGAGTTTTTTTACCCTCTTAGGGTTTTTTTGGCCTAATTTTAGAGCTTTTTTACGTAATGTTGGCTAATTTTGCCGAGACGCATTCAGGGACGGTCGATATTTTGAGAAACATATTGGTTTTTTTCAGCTTATTTCTAGGTTAAGTAAGTGGTTTTTCTTAAGCTCTTAAACAAAACAGGCTTTTTCAAACCTGCCGGAGGGTCGCACTGTGCATCTCTGGCTGTGCACTCAAAGCCTTTTGACTTATGTGCCTAATGCATGATTAAAAATAGTTATGGCTTGCTAAATATTTGGCTTGTTAAGCAATTTTATGTATCTTATATCATGCTTCATATTTGACGTAGATGGGTCGAGCCTTACCTAATGTCCTGTATGTGCCTTGTGCATACATAGGATTCTTGTATACATATAAACATGGCGTAAACTCCAAAAGTTGGTTTCCCTGCATTCCACAACTAACGAACACAAGTGCACTTTTTCACTTTGTAATAAATTACAGTAAAAAAGTAATAGTTTTGTTGAAGAAGTAAGCATAATTTCTGATTTGTTTCTGATAATGTAACAACCTGTAATGCTAAAGACAATAAGAATTTACATTTTTAGTGTATGCCTGTAGCGTGGTGACCAGAACTTCATTTAACTGACTGACTAACTTTCCTGTTTACAAGAGAGCGAGAGAGAGAGAGAGACACGTTGTCTGTGTGACAACGAATGATCATTAACAAATTTAACACTTCAGCAGAGGTGTTAATTTCCATACAGTTTTAGTGGCTTGATGGTTAACAGTGAAGTAGGGGATTTGATTCGGGGGGTATTTTGGCGATGGTAATGTTATTAGTGTTGTAAGTTAGCAGTAGACTTAATTCACACGACCCAGGGTGAATCTGACG
Source organism: Sander vitreus (assembly GCF_031162955.1). Lineage (NCBI taxonomy): Eukaryota > Metazoa > Chordata > Actinopteri > Perciformes > Percidae > Sander > Sander vitreus. The sequence goes on from NC_135862.1 coordinate 24,514,997, forward strand.
AAAACTGCTGCGTCTGCCCGGTTCAGCTCTGAGATTGTTGTCATCGAGATGTTCTGCCTCTGTTTAGAAGTGAATGTAGGTTACTGTTGCATTTTCTTGAATTGTGAGGAAAGAGGGGCTTGGTCCAATGAAGAATCACAAAAAAATTGAATAAGAAAATGTTATGACAAAAAAAAGTTTTACGCTGCAGCGGACTGAAAAGTTGCTTCTCCCTTGTGGATTCACATTTAACAGTCCCAAACATTTCTCAGTTTCACAAATATATTCCCTTGAAGTTGTGGGTTCCTTAGATGAAAACCTTTTCCATTGGTCCGTCGTCGCCCAAAAGAAGGCAGTATTTCCAAATCCATGTGTTTTGAGTTTACTTCCGGTCACAAACAAGATCCTACCATGTGGGTGTCAATTCTTTTCAAACTACAGGAATAGACATTCTTTTGTTATAATCTAGTCTAGTGCACTTGGAGCCAACCACAGCTGGGGTTTCTTCCTGCCATGTGAACAAACAGCTTCCTCCTGTATGCTAAGTATCAGAAAAGATCTAATTAGCACAATACTTAGAGTATATTGTGAATACATCAAAACATCAAAGTAGCCTACATTGATATCAAAGATCAGCATTATTTTTTTAAACTCAACACTACAGCTCACAGCAACTTAATACTATATAGTGTCTGGCTTATATCCAGCAATCATTCCAGCAATCATGTAGTTAACGTTGGAAGCCCCCCCATTGTAAAGCGTTCTGCATGTGGTGTCTGCGTGTGACGTGCAGGTTTGCAGGTTACTTTCCCTTCAAACACGCCCCCCCAAACACGGACACACATACATACATACATATATACAGATACGTCTCGCTTTATTAGATAGATGCTGATGCAGGACACCTGTTTGATGGATCTCTGCGTGTCATATTTTCAAAAGCATCAATGTGACGGGTACTCAGTGTGGAACGTATTGTTAACATTAATAAACTGATTAACTTTATAAATCTTTTTTTTTTTTTTGATTGGTTTGATTGTGTAATAGAATGGTATGCTCTTATTGTGTTGTGAATAAGTGTGCAATGTGATACTTTGTCCTTCCTGCTTCTCCTGTGAAAGTGTTCAACTGCCGGTTCCCAAGAGAGGTGAAATGTTACTCTTAAAAGTTACCAAAAGCGAACTGATTTGGCCTTCAACTTTTAATTCCCAGCAGATAGAGGCCTAGAGAAGAAAGATACATAGAGCTGTGGAGAGAAGGAATGTGTATCAATTCAAGGACACACTGTTAGTCTTAAGAATGTGGAATGTTTTTACTGTGTGCTTTGTCTGGAGAGGGATACCAGGCTAACGCTCGGGGCCTCCCAAAATAAGGGGCCTCTGATGGCCATGCATATTGGCACAATTTGCTATTCCAATTATAAACCCCCTTAAACCTCCCATAAAAGCACTTCACAGTCCACCACCGCTGCCACCAAACCCACCTAAGGTAAAAGGCACCCCACAGTCTAACATAATCTCTCATGACACATTATATACAGTACATCATAGCGACACACCCAAATGTTTCCAATGATCCCATATGACCCAGGCCCCTAACATCAACAGCATGTGCCATATGAGGTTCCCACATTATCATATGTCAGACAGTTTAAGGCATTTACAGTGGTGTGAAAAAGTGTTTGCCCCCTTCCTCATTTCCTGTTCCTTTGCATGTTTGTCACACTTAAGTGTTTGAACATCAAACCAATTTAAACAAAAGTCAAGGACAACACAAGTAAACACAAAAATGCAATTTGTAAATGAAGGTGTTTATTATTAAAGGAGAAAAAAAATCCAAACCATCATGGCCCTGTGTGAAAAAGTGATTGCCCCCCTTGTTAAAACATACTATAACTGTGGTTGTCCACACCTGAGTTCAATTTCTCTAGCCACACCCAGGCCTGATTATTGCCACACCTGTTCACAATCAAGGCATCACTTAAATAGGAGCTGCTTGACACAGTAAGGTCCACCAGAAGATCCTTAAAAGCTACACATCATGCCGAGACCCAAAGAAATTCAGGAACAATTGAGAAAGAAAGTAATTGAGATCTATCAGTCTGGAAAGGGTTATAAAGCCATTTCCAAAGCTTTGGGAATCCAGCGAACCACAGTGAGAGCCATTATCCACAAATGGCGAAGACATGGAACAGTGGTGAACCTTCCCAGGAGTGGCCGGCCGCCCAAAATTACCCCCAAGAGCGCAGCGACGACTCATCCAAGAGGTCACAAAAGACCCCACAACAACGTCCAAAGAACTGGAGGCCTCACTTGCCTCAGTTAAGGTCAGCGTTCATGCCTCCACCATCAGGGAAAAGACTGGGCAAAAATGGCCTGCATGGCAGAGTTCCAAGGAGAAAACCACTGCTGAGCAAAAGAACATCAAAGCTCGTCTCAATTTCTCCAGAACACATCTTGATGATCCCCAAGACTTTTGGGACAACATTCTGTGGACCGATGAGACAAAAGTGGAACTCTTTGGAAGGTGTGTGTCCAAGTATATCTGGCGTAGAAGGAACACTGCATTTCATAAAAAGAACATTATACCAACTGTAAAATATGGTGGTGGTAGTGTGATGGTCTGGGGCTGTTTTGCTGCTTCAGGACCTGGAAGACTTGCCGTGATAAAAGGAACTATGAATTCTGCTGTCTACCAAGAGATCCTGAAGGAGAATGTCCGACCATCTGTTCGTGTACTCAAGCTGAAACGAACTTGGGTTCTGCAGCAGGACAATGATCCTAAACACACCAGCAAGTCCACCACCGAATGGCTGAAGAAAAAACTAAATGAAAACTTTGGAGTGGCCCTAGCCAAAGTCCTGACCTGAATCCTATTGAGATGTTGTGGTATGACCTTAAAAAGGCCGTTCATGCTCGAAAACCCTCTAATGTAACTGAATTAGGACAATTCTGCAAAGATGAGTGGGCCAAAATTCCTCCAGGACGCTGTAAAAGCCTCATTGCACGTTATCGCAAAGCAGCTTGGTTGCAGTTGTTGCTGCTAAGGGTGGCCCAACCAGTTATTAGGTTTAGGGGGCAATCACTTTTTCACACAGGGCCATGATGGTTTGGATTTTTTTCACCTTTTAATAATGAACACCTTCATTTACAAATTGCATTTTGTGTTTACTTGTGTTGTCCTTGACTATTGTTTAAATTGGTTTGATGTTCCGAAACACTTAAGTGTGACAAACATGCAAAAGGAACAGGAAATGAGGAAGGGGGCAAACACTTTTTCACACTACTGTATATAAGATCATGCATAACAAATATCTCCACCATCAATCTCTATTACGGAGAATTCCCATGATAAATGGTGTCCATAGTTTACAACTGGCCTGGAAAAAGAGAGAAGAGGAGAAACTGCGTTTGAGTGCCAATTCTGACAACTGTGGTATTTATTTCTCCGTTTCCCCGTTTAACCACAGGGAAATTCCAGAAACGTCGGCTGAAGATCAGATGACAACAATCAAAAAGCTAAGGAGTGCCAGTAGCCAGGGTCGGCTTGATTGTCTTTAACTAATGGTGAATGACGAAGCTCATTGCATGAGTGATTTGAATAGAACACATAAATATAATGCTGGAAAACATAGCACTTACGAAATGAAGAGGAATGTTGTGGAAGTTTCTGCTGCAGCAGGGGTAGAGTTTTCAAAGTTTAGTGAATGAAACAAATAAAACAGTCCGAGAACTAAACCAAGTTAGGGTTTTGTATTTTATTAAGATATATTTGCAAATATAGGAAGAATAACAGATTCACATACAGCTCAGTGAGTACAGATTCTTCAAATGAGTTAAGGGAACACTGAGCTTAAATGCACATTGGGGAAAGGGGAGTGACAATTCACACATGATCTGTTTGAAACAGGACTTTACATTTTCTCACAGGCAGCATAAAGATAAGGTCAGAAGATTAAAGTCAAACACGCACATAAAGATACAGATCCTGCCAGATACTTTTCTAAATTGCAGAAAGCGTCATAAAACCACTTCATCTAATCTCCTGTCCCCCACTTTCACATCTGGGGTCACATTCCCCGTACATTGTAACTGACAAGGGAGGAACGGATCTGGGAAGGAAGATGGTTTACAGTGGCCTTGTAGTTTATCAGTTCAAACAAAGGGCCTACGCTTCGTCTTCCAGACTCTCTGTCTCAGCAGTTAAGCAGGATCGAATCAACATGATAAAATAGGATAAACTGTCTTTCAATAATGCAGAGAAAAGGCTATGTGCTAATGAAAACATAAGAATTAAAAAGAACAGTGCTTAAATGTAATTTTTTGCCATTACAGGAATTTGAGAATAGGCTCCACAAAAGGAGGGATTCTATCCAGGATATAAGCAAGCTCTTGTGAGATTCTGATTCAGTGTGCCATTCCCTGGAAAAACAGCCCTTGATTTGATAAGATAAGATAGACTTTATTATTCCCACACTGGGGAAATTCCTTAGATAAGATTGTATTGTGCTCATTATACAGTAAATATATTACTGAATTGAACTCCAGTTTGGATCTAGTGTGTTTTGACTATTAGAAAGTGTATTTTTATTGTCGAGTTATAAAGTGTCGTGGATAACCTGAAGACTTCTGGCCCTGCTGAAGGATTTTTCCACGACACAACCTAAGTCAGTTGATTTATGATTTCCATCAAAGACACAAAGGAGACACTGGAGACCAGCTATTCTGAGACACAGCACACTGTGAACTCATGAGAAAAAAAAACTAATTTTGCTATTCAAATTCATATTAATTCATATTTAACGAACCATCAGAAATGTACTTAAGGCATGTTTTTCATGTTGAGGTTTAATGTGAAACAACAGAACTGTGTCATCAGGTATTGTCATGCGTTTGTTTAATCAGGATAACAATGTAATTTGTTTCGACTTTGTTAGTAGAAATATATAGGCAGTTGAGTAATGCAAAGAAGAGTCAAGTAAAATTTGAACATCCACAGGGGAACTGTGCCTGTCCCCAAATCTTTCTGCACCCTCTCCTCTACACTCCTTTGAGATGAGAAAAACCCAGCTGTGATACTAGATACAGAAGGGGAAATCAATGTTAAACCTGCCAACCTCAACTTTAAATCTGAATAATCTCAAATCTTTCAATGCAGCTCTAACAGGAAGTATCTGCCAACTAGCACACTTGAATACTAATACTTTTTTTCTAGCTGACAGATGGATTTATTCAGTTTGCACTGGCTCCCCCAGAAAGGATATTTTAAAATCTATCCCCATTTGTACTAAAACCAGACTACCTCCTGCGTGAAAGTCCTGTGTTTTACCCATCCACCACCCCGACCAATCTCCCTATGCGGATTTTCGCCCTTTCATACCACTCGCTACGACGTAAATTCACACGCAATAGCAAGGTAATGTAAGTCAATGGAGGCCAAACGGCATTGATAAACACGCTAAAAACCGAGTATGCGTCTTGATAACATGGCAATAATGGCATACGAATTGGCGTGTCATACATACCCCACTTCATGAGATCAGTCTGGTCTGTTTATGAAAACTTGTTTTTTCTTCTGAGATGAAAAACAACATCAATAGACCAGGAATGACAGTTTTGCTTGTGGAAAGTCCTAAAAAGTAATGACATGTTATATCACTGCACAGTGGGATCACGAGCATAATTATTTTAAGAAAATAACTGGTTTACCTTTAAGATGTTTACTCTTAGATTATATTTAGATTTCCCCATTGAGCTACTTGTCACTACATCGCCGCTGTCTCTTGAAGAGGACTCTACGGAGACGGTTACTAATGCATCAGGGCTCTTAGAGATCAAATGTTGCATAATAAGGAATGCTGCATGACACATCTATTATGAAACAAAGGCCAAGATTTATGTTAAATAATGAAAGGCAGAAAGCTGTTATTTAACCACAAACATTAGTCACACTGTGGAGCCCAAAGTCAATTAATTATTTTATTTATTAATTAAAAAACAAACAAAAAAAACAGATTGTTATGAGATTCTTTGTTTCATGAACATAGGGGGGCTCCATATTGGTCAGTAGTTCCTATACTTTGTTTTGCTTTTGAATGTATGTAAACTATATTATTATTTACAAAGCAACAGTACAGGAAATGAAACATCCACATATAAAGATTTTGCTTTGTCGTATTGGGAGATAGTATTTTCGTAAGGCAACAAGTGACAACTGAACTGAGCGACCCTGAGTGAGTACAAGAAGATAAGTACAAAGCAAACACATAACACCTCTCACAGCAGGTGAGTTCATATTTATCACATTCAAATATGAAAGCACAGAAGATCCTCTCCGTTCCTCAGAGTTCAGGACGGTAGCACCAAACACTGCTGCAGGTCAGACCGTAGTTCTCCTCTCTGACAGACTCAGGAAGCTCAAACTGAGCCAGCTGACGCAGGAGTCGTCGGATTCCGTGTTCGTCAAACTGAGCTCTTCCAGGATCTCCAATCAGGACTTTGGTGCCTTGGGTGCTGATGCAGCGATCCAGCCAGTTGTGAAGGCTGGTGGCGAGGGCCTCTTCGTAGAACATGTCTCCGAGGAGGATCAGGTCAAAGCCCTCGGGTTGTGAACCAATCATGTTGTTAGACAAACAAACAGCTGGCTCCAAGCCGTTCAACTCAAAGTTCATGTGGGTCGCAACCGCTGCAACTGTAAACAAAAATAGGCCTTTTCAGTGTTTTACCTTCTATTGCATCAACGGCAGGCTCTATGTATCATATTACACTATTTTACAATTGATTTAGCTCAATTTTGGCAACAGGGTTGAATCTAATACTGGATGAACTCTGACACTGTGACATTGTACATCAGTTTTTTTGTGAAGACGTGTGTGCCGACTAAAACCTTCTGCACATGCAACAACAATAGAGGCCCTGTTCAGACCTGGCATTAACATGTGTCTTGGGTGATCCGATAGTGGACAGCTGGACAGGTGGACAAGTGGACAAGTGGACAGTTACAAGTACCGGTGTGAATGCACCCAAAACGCATTAAGGACGCATTGACATCCGATCGCTCAGACCACATTCGGAGGAGGTCTGGATCACATATGGCCACATTAGCCGCTTTCCGACCGGAGGGATTTTTGCAGTTCCTAGAACATAAAATTCCGGAACCCTTTTATTCTCGTGTTCCGACTGGACCAATTTGGGGATTTTTAAGTTCTTCTGGCCGCAGTTCCTGTAACTCTTTCAGCTCCTACTTCAGGGCAGGGTCTTTTCCCTTTTCAGCATATGAACCTAGGTCAACGAGGGTCGGGTTTCCGGTACAGACAGACCAACACAGACGATTTTAACAATTTTCGCCATCTTATTCATCACTAATTTCACTTCTGACAACGTTTTAGGTGAGAAATTAACTGTTTAGATTTCGAATATAGGCAGTCTTGCGAAAATTTATGACGTATTGACAATTTGCTTCAAAGTTTTCGGAGTTGAGAACCTCCATGAAGTGAGGCGACAGCCAGCAAGCGCCTGCCCCGGCCTCTAGCTCGTCGCTCGGCCAGTCATGCTCAGACACCTCGCTGTAAGCTGGAGGTCTCTCAGACCGCTCTCGTAAATAAGAGGCTTTTATTTCGCCGTTGACGGTTCGTTTGTTTAAATATCACAACACATGTCAAAGTTTTCGTCTTTGTCGATCTTTCATAGAGCAAATAACGTTATATCTCTCCGACCATGACATTTCCCTTAGATGTGTATAGTTTCCGACTGGGAACCCAGAAATTCCGACATTCTACGTAAAATTGAACACAACATGTCCGTGGCTCCGTGCCTCTCGCCTGGCATTATGGCGGTACCGAAAGTCGGAAGAAAGCGGCAGTCCTATTTGATTATGACTGTGTCAGATAAAAGTGCCTTGCAGTGGAAGGTGGTAAAATATGTGTACAATTTAAAGTACATTTGAGAAGCGCACACAAGCTAGAAGGCTAACCTAGCTTACCTTAACAAGGTAAAGGAGAACGCAAAGCCCCCTTTCCTCGAAACAGAAGCTAACCCCGGTAACGTTACGGGCATGGATGTATGGATACAGGGCCAGGCAGCATGATGGAGACAACAGCAGGACAGAGAACACTACAGGAGGGCTTTCACCGGCGACCCGATAGCTGCTGGTAATAAATACGCAGGAACACTAAAAGCGTGGGTTAATATGTGTATTGATACTGGGACGTCTACAAACTGTGTGAGTCGATTGACTTCAAAAAGTTCGCTACTTTACTCGAACCAAAGTTGAAAACACCTGTTCATGTATGTCTTCTTTAGTCTGTTGGCTATTTAGGTTTTTTCCTGAAACACGTCTTACACATTTTGCACATACTGCGTCTTGTGTAGACTGTTTACATATTTATGACCATATGTAGGCTACATTTTATGTACTGGTGTTATTGTTGAATACATTGTGAATACATATTTCTAAAATTGTATGACGTTTTTGTTGAGTTATTATTACACAATACTTTTTCTGATCTTTTTGAATCCCCTGACAAATAACCCATATTACAAAAAAGACTAAAACTAAGACTAAGCATTTTCAAAAAATAAAAACTAAACTAGCAAACCCGCTTTAAAAACTAATTAAAACTAAACTGAATTTGAAAACAAAAAGTCAAAATGAAATTAAAATAAAAACTAATGAAAAATGAAAAACTATAATAACCTTGACACACACACACACACACACACACACACACACACACACACACACACACACACACACACACACGTCCATAGCGCAGCAGGCAGAGGCGGGGGAGACATAACCGTTTCTCTTCGGAAGACTGTTTAAATTATGACAAACATGCTATATACATTAGATTTAGTATTTAGTTCATACTTTTTTGGTGTATTTGTTTTCTGATTTTAATATAAAGACCGTTGCCGTGCTTGCGTCACTCCCTTACCCCCCCTATAGTCCCTATGGCCACTTGGCCAGTGCGAATGCAATTGGAAAAAACTGTTTTGGGGGAGAGTAGTTAGTAGATCTGTTTAGAAGTAGACTTTTCCTATAACTACATTCCTGTAACTGCTTGGTCGGAAAGCGGCTATTCTTTTAGCAGTGTGTGTGTGTGAATGTGTCCTGGGCCACATTAAAAAACTGCCAGCAGCAGTGGAAGCAAAAACTGTCCTGTCCTGTTTGTAGTGTCCTGAGGAGTGTCCTGTTGCAGTCAGACACTGTCCTGTGACTCCCATGACTGTCCCGGGGCAGTCAGACACTGTCCTGTGACTCCCATGACTGTCCCAGTTTTGTGACTTCTCAAAAATGCCTTACTCAACTGACGGCTTCTGTGTGAACGGAAGTACTGTAGTGGAAGTTTTTCGATGCAGCAGGTGTCGAGTTTTTGACTTATAGAATAGCGAAACAAAATAAGGACAGTCGAAGACTAAACCAAGTTAGGTTTTTGTATTTATTATAAACTTGCAAGTTTACAGGAAAGGTTCACAGAAGGCACATCAGCTCAATTGTGAAAAAGTCTCTTCAACTGGTTGATCAAGGACACTGAGCTTATATACACAAAGAGGAGAAGGGAGTGATAGCCACACATGTTCTGGTCTAAACATGACTTTGCATTTTCTTACAGGCATATCTGAACTCAGGATACAATCTAAATCATAAGAGACACCCTGAAGCCTCTGCGTCTCTCCCCTCTTGCCCCACTATCACTCTGGGGGTCACATACCCCGTACATCTTGGACTGGCAGGGGAGCAACTGCTACAGTAGGGAGATAGTTTACCTTGACCTTTATCGGTTCACACAAAGGCTGTACGCATTCAGCTCCAGACTTCCTGGCTCCACATATTGTAGAGAAAATCAAAATCTTCATGTGGGAATGAGATAAACTCCCTTCCAGCATTTGTGAGAGAAACACAAAAAGAAATAAAACAGAAAAATATAAAGAATCATGCTTAAATGTAATTTTGCCATTACAGTACGTACCCATTTGCCGGTGTTATCCATGACGTCTGAAAATTTGAAAAAGACCGCAAAGATTTATTACGAGTGCGTCAAACAAGTATTTCTTATTTCACAGAAATCACTGTGAATCTTGTGTTTCGGTTGTTATTATCATACGATCCGTGATGTGTCTGTATTTCTGTTCCGGTGCTCGCCCGCTCTCATCACTTGCTTTCTGAAGAACTGTGTGCTATGGAGTGTCGTCAGCACGGAGGTCCCCAGAGACTGTCGGTACCAGTGCTTTAAATGGGGAAAAAAGGTGCCGGTACTCTCTTGCATTGGCAAATCATTATGACATTTGAGATTTCTAGAGTGAAAAACAAAACTTGGAGATATTGCTAACAACAACAATTTATTGTTATTTATTTAAACAAGTCGTGTGTGTGTGTGTGTGTGTGTGTGTGTGTGTGTGTGTGTGATTATCTTGACAGCTTTAGTCCCCTCTCTGTCTGGCCAGCAAGTGACGGGATGCTGCTACATGTTTTGCAGCCCAGTTTGTTATCTTTAAAAACGAGTCAGCTGTTCGTGGAGCAAAAATACATAATTTGGTCCCTTGACCAACAGTCAGGCCATCCATGTGTTTCGTTACTCACGTTATTGTTGACGTCGGTGTCATTGACTAAGGTAACGTTAAGGTTGGTAGCTGCAGACTCCTCATTAACACTAGCTGTTCCGCTCACATCAACGTTAGCGTTAGTTGGAAGCTCATGAATCGTACCTGATGTTTCTGGTTGGACTTGGACCTCTGTTGATGTGTCTGGCTCTGGCACACGCGTTCTTTTTGTACCTTTCTGAAGCCAGGCTAACATAACGACTTACAAACTCAACACACTTCTTTTTAGTTTCTAGGTTTTCAGCAGTGAAACATCCGTTACGGTCAGGCTGCAGGCATCAGACAGCTTTTCCGAACTGAGGTAAGTCACGTAGTGCCCTCTGGGTAGTGTAGTTTATGTAACGTTAGGGTCAATCTCTCTGACGCTTTCTCTGTCAGTGGTAGATACATGCGGTATGCAAGAAAAAGTGCAGCTACGCTTAAGAGTAAAATGTAGAAGTGCCGGTACTGTGTACCGGTGAGTACCGGTCCACTTCGAGCACTGGTCGGTACACAATAATCTAATATTTTTATGTTCATAAAATATACCCAAATTAACGAATATGTAGGAAATCGATACAGAAATTCCTGTAATCTTACGTTGTGAAGTATGCTGTATTAGCCATGTGTTTACTACGTGTTTATTTATTAGTCCCTCCAGGATTTCGCGATGCCGCGATCGCGACCAATTCACGCGAATTCAACCAATCACAGCAGTCCCACGTGCACTCTGAGGAAATGATCAACCCGTTGGTCATTTCCTTGTTTTTGATATGAAGACGAGACGTGTGTGTGACTCATTTACCAACAAAACGTACAGCGAAAGACTTTCGGAAAAATAATTTCAGACCGTCCGATACATTTTAACATGAAGACTTTAACGATTTAAAAGTCGCTGAAGTTGCTGCCGTTTCCATCCTGGCTGTCGGCTCTCTGCAGCGAGCGGGGCTACTGCTCCGTACCCCCCGCGACTGACGCTTGCACACACACAAACAACACACACACGGTGAATGCAGGAGAAAAGGAGATGAGACGACACAATGACCTGCATTGAGGACAGCTGTGCTCGTTATTGTAAGTGCAATGATAAGTTAAAGTCAGTACTTTATCAAACCGTATGAATGTGTGTCCCAGGCCAGGCTAGGAAAATAACTAATGATGTAAAGACCAACAAGCCACTGACACATGTTCAAATTTGATTCATTCAACAAATTATTATTTTTTGTCTTAAATCCACCAGCCATTTTCATATTATACCAACATTAGCAGCATCCTGAGCCTTTTTGTAAAGGTTACTAGGAAAACTCAGCCAAGAGTAATTTTATTCTCCCCAAAACAAGTTTCCTTTTTATTTTTAAAGAACTATAAAAAAAAAAAAATCGCAACTTTTTTGCAACTTTCACTGTCTCTCGCAACTTCATTGGAACAAACATACAAAAGACATTGCAACTTTTATCGCAATTTTTTACAAAAGCTCCCACAAAATCAGGCATTTTGGGCTGCAACAATCTCAAAAAAAGGCCGCGAAATCCTGGAGGGACTGATTTATATATAGAGCGGGGAAGTGAGATCTGATTTACAAGTGGTCACTCAAGACACATGTGGAGACACATTTTAATGCCAGGTGTGAACTGGCTTATTTAGAGCTGGCCACTTGTGATCGGATCACCCAAGACACATGCTGGCCTGAAAGTGCTTTATTGCAGGTTTAATAGCCCCAGTTTCACACCTCTCACCCACTCCAACATTAAACAACAACCTAGACCCCCTGCCACCCTCTCACCTTCCCGACTCTGACCCCCTACATGCCGCTCTCACAGACAGAAGACAAGGAAAGTCCCTGTCCCAGATGGCATGTTTCATGTTTACTGTACAGGACTCTCACACCGCCTCAAAACACACCGACGACTCTAATTGGTTACATGATTCTCCAAAGGTTGAGTTAGTCTCAACCTTTTTGCCGCATGCCTCCCCGGCGATAAACCCCGCCAACCCCAATTGCAGCCTAAACTCATGACCCCCATTCAAAACGAATGCAAAGACCTGCGATTCTGTCGCAGCGCCTGACGGCTGACGCAGGCTGTGTGAATGCTCACTAGCTCACAAGTCTGTGATAGCCCCCATCCACAGATCAACAGATACTGGAGTTGTGTCCCATCCCATCCTGCTGCTCCGTCACAAGATTAAATCACTGCAGCCCCGTTGCCCTTACGTCTGTTGTCATGAAATCCTTTGAGAGCCTGGTGTTGGCCCACCTGAAAGACATCAAAGGACCCCCTGCATGACCCCCTGCAGTTTACAGTCTTTCTTATTTGTGTATATAGTATTGTGTCTCTGTTACTGTGTTCCTTTTTTGCTTTTTGACTGTGCAGCACTTTGGCTCATCTCTGGGGTCTCATTTATAAACGTGGCGTATGCACAAAACGGCTGAAAATGTGCGTACGCCACTTCCCACGCAAAGGTTGTGATTTATAAAAAACAAACTTGACGGGAGAATGTGCGGTCCTCCACGCAAACGCTGACCCATGCGTACGCACATTTTGGAGACAATGGAAATTGGCGACGCAGATGGTGAGGTGGTGACTTGAAGTCAGACTGCAGAAAGTACATGTGGTAATAAAGATTACTCGTAATATTTTCAAGTATTGATATGCCTCACGCACATTTCTTCACTCCATATCATCCACGTTACCATGAAGATTAAATCCAACAGTGTTATTTGCGCTTGTACTGAGTGATAATTGTTCCATAAACACATTGTAAAATACAAATCAAATCTTAAATCAAAACTTGTTCATATTTAATCGCCGCTGTCTCACCGTCACGTTGTCCGCTACGGAGCGCAGGAGGATGAGACGGCCCGACTCCATGGAATACAGGATAGCATTTAAATACCCTAGCATTAGATAACGGCAGAACACAGTGGAAACAATTAAATATCTATCTTTAATACTGTGCACATATCATCAAATGTCAAAGTCTGGAAATACAGCCGTTAAGCTCTCGCGCAATCGTTACACTTAATGTCCTCGTTATCGGTCCGCACTTTAATATTGTTCGTGACAAAACCAGCATGAAGAAAAGTGTGTTTGTCTATTAGACTTTCGTCTTCAAATTGTATCTTGGGGTGGGGGGGGGGGGGGGGGGGGGGAATACCACCAGCTGATGCTGTGATTTTGGCAAGGTGTCTACAATCACTCTAATTGTTGTCAACATTAACACTGCGGTGACCCCCGTGTGTAATGCTACATGATGGCACTGCTGGCCCTGCAGGAGGACTAACCCCCAATGGAAGAATCAGGAGAGAAAAAGGCTTCAGGCACCATGACGATGACTGGCTAATAGTCGACTGGCGATTTAGATTCCATAAAGCTGAGCTCTTGGATCTATGTACTTAATTGGGTCCAGTAGAGAGGGCAACGCGCCGGAACCGTGCCACCCCGGTCCAAATACAGGTACTCGCCACTCTGGTGGAAACCGGCTGTTTCCAGAGGGAAAAAAGTGTTTTTAAAAAAAATATATATATATTATATATAATCTTCACCTTTATCACTAAGGCTTGTTTGGATAGAATATACAGTATAGTTCTGTTAAATCTTATCATATAGGTCTGGTATAGCGAAGCTGTCCCCGAGTGCCGTAATGCCTGCCGTTTTGGAAGATATTATTAATAAAGGTAGTCTATAGATTAGGTTTCCCTACACTGTGCGACAACAGGCCGAAATTATAATTCAATTGGCAGCAATTCACCAGCGTCTGAGAGGTTTTTTGCTTTTTCTCCGCCAGTCGTCATGATTTGGCAACTGCCAGTGTCATTAACATACTTACCAGCATTCACGAGGTGCTTTGCATTGACTATTTATGGTTAGAAATGGGCGTGTACAGGGCGGGATAAGAGGCTGATTCACGTACGCACACTTGTAGGTAATCTGTGATTTATAAAGGGAACATTGCTTACAGATGTACGTACGCACGGTTTTATAAATCGGAATTGTTTTTGGCGTACGCCATTTTGGGCTTTTGGGCGTACGTTAACTTATAGTAAGGATCCTACACACAGTTTTAGAAATGAGACCCCTGTTGTTTTTAAATGTGCCTTATACAGCGAGTACATTAAGAGTAACAAGACCAGAGTCAAATTCACTTCAAGGGATTCAATTAAGAATCCATCAATAAGTAATCAAATAACCACTCTGGATAGAAAGGATGTTCTCCTCTTTCTCTCCCTCCCTCTATCTACACACCCACACCCACACAATTTAATTCTTCCTGTTCATCTCCCCTAGAAGTCAGTATTTAAAATGATTTAGAGTAATAATGACTTTCTACTGAATTATGCTGTATTTCTTGTGAAGGAATGTTCCTTCTTTAGGCTACAGTTATGGTGACAGAGTGTTTCCCCAGGTCACATTCTGGACATTTGCAAAACCTAAAAGCAGAAGGTCATGGCCTGTCTCTTTGTCTTCGAGGGATAATGGTCAGTGCAGCTGGTAAGGCTGGCCAAAGTCTCAGGAGATAGACTGCACTCAGACTCAACAGAGACTGTCTCCATTTTCCCCTAGAATGCACTGCATCTAACCTTGTGACATTAAACATGACTTATGTCAACTTAGGTAAGCACAGTTTCTTGTTAATTGTGCAAAAGTCAATCGAATCTCCACACACATACAGTAGCTGGGTGAAGAATAACCTATGGACACATAGTGAATCTCTGGTCTAGTGGAGGTTTAAAAACTTTTCTCCTTGATCAAGCTTCAGTAAATGTTCATGCGCAAGTCATCAAGGTCTCCTGAAACTTCTTCAATCAGCTCTTAAGATTTCCTTCACATTACTATGTGTAAATATGTCTTGACCACCACAGTAAATCCTACATTCCTAGAAGACAAAACGATGACTGGGACTGCACTTCACTTCACAGTTTAATTAAAATGTTATGCTTTGTATCTACTCCCAACGGTTTGTTTTCATTCAAGATTTCAAGCATTATATATATATATATATATATATATATATATATATATATATATATATATATATATATATATATATATATATATATATATCTCGCTTTTTAGGTTTACAGCAATCGTTAGCTTTCTGGCTTATAGCTGAGTTAAAAGGTTCTATGAGCTGAGTGCTCATGAGTTAAAAACGCATTCAAATATAAATGAATGGTCTTAAAAGTGTTCTTTGGCAATTGACCATGGTATTAGCAGGTTAATGCCCGGCAAGATAATATCATAATCAAGTTGTGCGTCGGAGGTTCCTGGCCTCCCTGTCGTCCATTCATTCCTGATAATGTGACACCTCGTCTGGCATTAACCTTACTTATTGAACACGTGTCAACAATAAGACACTCAGTTTCACTGTTTGTATTAAGAGTTTTGCACTTTGAAAGTCTGTTGTTAAAAAATCCATCACTGACAGTGGTGGTAACCGGGGCCCAACAGCACATTTTTGCCACAGGGCCCCACATCAGTGTTGTCTCTATATTTACTGATGTTGTCTACATACTAAAATGTTTGTGTAAAAAAAGACTTCTGCAGTGTATTTTTATTGTATTAAAGTGCTCATATTATGCTTTTGGCTTTTTCCCTTTCCTTTGTTGTGTTATATATCTTTTTTCGCACGTTATAGGTTTAAAAAGTGAAAAAGCCCAAAGTCCACCCCAAAGGGACTTACCATCTTCCAGAGAAAACACTATTCACAAACTGCTCCAAACAGCTCTATTGTAGTCCAGCCTTTACTTCCGTGATGAACGTGCGTCACTTTGTAACACACGTTATAATGCTCGCCTAGCTGCTAGCGTGGCACGCACTCATACTCTGCTTCTGATTAGCTAATAGTCCTCACCTAGCTACTGTGCATGTGCGACTCCCAACAAAGATGGAACAGAAGTGAGATGTCTCACTCAGTAGCTAAAACAGAGAGCTCAACTGTTAGGATAATTATTTATTCTTATTCTTTAAGCTTATTTTACTTGCGCAAGCAGAGTCAGTTTACAGCACTTCAGTTTAAGTACAGAAAATGACTGAAGAGTGTTCTCAACAGTGGCTTTTTAAAGATGTTGGGAGTCAAGTTAGTTATTCGGTTCATGCAATCAGTAGCCTTTCTTCTTATCTCTGGTCAGGCCCGGCATCTCCTCCACATTATGCTCTCTGCCCTCAGGGATGCATTCTGTGCTCCTTGCAAGGTTACTCAGCTTTCATGATTAACACATGAAAGACAGACATACTAAAACAGAAATATTAAAAACAGCAGTTTGGATGCAAATGGTTTAACAAAGAAACTCAAGCAAAACCGTTCTAAGCATAATTTTTCTAACAGCAACACACAGGGTGAAAAGAGGAGCTGCAGCAATGTGCAGTACAACAAGAATATGGTGGTTTTTTTTTTTGAAAATTAAACCATGTAAACCTATTCTGGTACAACCTCTAAATACAATTATGAACCTGAAAATGAGCATAATATGATCACTTTAATATCTATTCACACAATGCTGTAAACCGTGTTTTAATCAAGAATTGAAGTAAAGGCCTCTGGGTCACGTATTTTATTTTTGTCCACTAGAAGATAATCACAAAGCTAATGGTGGCTCCAGATGGCTGATTCACATGTTTTTTTTTGTTTTGTTTTTTTAAAAGGAAAGGGTGGCTATATTTACCATCTGGCCCAGCTGAAGGTTTTCCCACCACAAGGTATAAACGTTTAGGCTACTAGAAAAAATAACAGTACATGAATAGTCAAGATAAATATAGATGCATACCAGTGTCAATGTCATTGGCAACTACATGAACAGCACCACATAGTTTTGCAGCGATGGCCGAGGCTCCACAACCGCTCCCCAGATCCAGAACTGTCTTACCCCGACACACTGCAGGGTTATCAAGGAGGTACCTGCACCGCACAGAGGTGGCACTGAATGAGACTAAACAGCAGTCACTACACACATACAACTGTTCATTGTGGGGGATAAGTTATTACCTTGAGAGTGCCTGTCCTCCTGGCCAGTATATGGCCCAGTACGGGTCATCAAAAGGCCAGAGTTCTGGTCTTTCTCTCCAAAATCTGCAGTTCGGGGTGAACAGTCTAAGTTTGATTTCTGGGGTCAGGCTCTGCTCTCCAGCTATCTCTGTGTTCTCTGAAATAAAGCTGCGGATATTTAACTGAGAGCTAATTGATGAATATCTAGCTCGTCTTGTCTGTCTAAACGCTTTGATGAATACTTTAACATTACGACTTTGGGGCGTTAAAAGTCCCGACATGGTCATAAACTTCTTGGGAAATTAGCTGCTTATCTAGCACGTTAGCTAGCGTTATTGCTAGTCAAGTTAACCACATACATAGATATAGAACTGTTCAATTGTTTTATATCTGTGGCCACGTAGCTTTAGCTGCGTTTATTGTTTCTCTCTGCAGCTAATAACCATGTGATGGTGTCGGTAATGGGAAATATCTCTACCATTGACTGTTAAAAATAGAGCTCTACACATCAAAATACTGACAGGTAAAAGATAATAATACACTCGTTAAATCCTTCGTTCAGCTCCACACGCTTTTCCACACGGATGCAAAAAAGTGTCGGACAAAAGTGACACCGACCTCCTGAAAACGGAAACACAATCAACGTTCCGCTCAAAAAAAGTTCCTACCCAGTATCTAGCCTATGATCTAGCCTATGTCGGTTATTACATAGATGAATAAATGAAAAAAGAATTCTGTTTACTGAAACATTTTGAGAACTTATTTTTCGGCTATATATCAAATGATTAACAGTATCACAAACATACAGTACATTTTATATTTTCACTAAAAGAAGATGATGAAAAGACAGCCCCTCTTTATTTCAAAACAGTATAATTCTCTCAATCTCAATAACAACTCAATGTATTTTATTTCATACTCCTCACAGTGCAGTACGAACAGTGAATCAATTTGAGATCATTAAAATCATTTAAATGTGATCTTATTTCTGATATGAATGACCTACGCATATCTAAATATTCACTAAAAAAGAAGAAAACCAAAACAAGACACAGATTCAATTGAAGATAGGACCTGGACATGCAAAACAAAATTGAAATTAACGGAATTGTGGTAGAAATTCCTATTTACTGCTTATGTTATCCACATGTGTTTATATTAACTATATAGTATGTTATGTGTCTTATCTCCTCTCTGTGTGTGTGTGCAGGTCACTTTATTATTATAAATCAAAGCATCCTGTTTCCTGTAAGAAACTCTTATGTCTTTGCTCCCACAAATTAGAAAACTCTGCTCTCTGCAGGAAAGATAAGACAGCCAGGTGTACTTTGTTATGAGTGCTTTTATTGTTTGGGGTCTAAGCCATTTCTTTCTCCAGATATTTGGGTTGCCTGGTTTCCTTGTGTATTAATGCTTGAATAACTTTAACCCTGTTATGCACAATCAAGTTATAGACATAATCTTTTTTCAGGACTGATAGGTTGAATATTAAGTCTGCATGCTTTCAAAGATATCTTATACAATATATGACACAGGGTTATTATGTGTGTGAACCTCACGTGCCAACTGATGACTGACTGTTGATGTGAGGGACCCGTGTGGTGATAGTCATGGGAAACATCTGGGTATGACACCATGACAGGATCGGAGGTCATGAGAACTAATATTCTCCAGGTGTAATTATTATGTTTTAGTGCAAAGGAGAGCTAAACAACATTATGTAATCTTCACCTTTGACCTTTGGAGGGGACCACCTAAGTGGGGGACCCTAAGTTGTTATGATTATGTGATTGACAACTGATTCTCCAGGCCAAACAGTATAAAGGAGTCTGTTCACTTAGTCTTCAGGGACAAACTGGTCTGTGCCCGATCTGTGTATGCGACTGTTTCTCCCACTCGAGTGTGTATGTTATAGATCTGAATAAAGCTGCATCTAATCTGAAGACATCTGAATCAGTCATATGTGAAGTCTCCTCAATCCATTTTCAGATATCAAGGTCAACCTGGGCTATTTGGGTTTGTATCCTGCAGGGATGTCATAATAATGTATATATTTTTATATGAGTATAAAGACAAAAAAACTAAAACAAATGGAAATTGAATCTCACAGAAATCACACAGATAACAATAATAAACAAGACTTTTGGCTTTTGAAAATTGTTCTCCCAAGTCTTGGGAATCACGGGAAACAAAAACAAACACGGTAACTAACACAAATAAAAAAACTATTTAGATTTCCCCCCAGAAAAGTCCATACGCCTTTATCCAAAAAACATAGTTGTGCCATCTCAAATGCATTTCCTGTCTGCTATGAGACATCAGAAGACCAAATCATTCTTATTTACACATCCAGGATTGACCTGCCGCTCTGCTACATACACATCCACCACATGCAAGCCCTCATGCTTGTAACAAGTTAGGATTATATAATGGCTGACCAAGCTGCCTTTCTCCTGACATCACTTCATGTCAATTTCGCTGTCAATAAGTTACATAAAATTATTTTTATATTTATATCATTATTTTGAGTCATTCATTCCACATTTAGTGCAAACGTATATGCAGTAGCGAAGTAACATAGTCAGGAAAGTAATACAATATGAAGAAGAAGATCAGGAAGTCAGGAAGATAGCCTCTGATTGGTTGTTCCCTGAAGGTTAGTTTTTGGTTCCCATGGAAAGTTTTCCTGGCGTTTAGGGAATGTTAGTTTTTGGTTACATCGACCGTTCCCAGAACGTTCGCCTAACGTTGCAACCTTTAGAGAATGTTCCCCTATCGTTGTAACCTTTAGAGAACGTTCCCCTAATTTTGCAACCTTTAGAGAACATTCCCTTACCGTTGAAACCTTTAGAGAACGTTCCCCTACCGTTGAAACCTTTAGAGAACGTTCCCCTAACCTTTAAATAACTAACGACTGTGGTACCAATTTTATTATTATTTTAAACTGTCTGTGCATGAGCAGGAATGAATTATTATATATTGGCAGGAATTAATGAACAGGCAACAGGCAAACTTGATGGGATTTAAAACTTTAATATAAAATTAGCAAAATACAAAAAATATAAAAGGCCTAAAAAAATCTGAAACTATACAAATAAGAAAAAAAAAACAATGGAGTGGGATGTAGAGTGCAAATGTAGTGCAAATGTAGTGTGCAAGATGCATATTGGAACGATAAAGTATGTAATGTGTAGGTGAATGGCCAAAGTGGGGATGACCCCACTTATCAGCAGTTCAGGAGAATGATGGCAGTGGGAAAGAAGCTGTTCTTGTGTCTGGTTGTTTTTCTGTGCAGAGATCTGTAGCGCCTGCCAGAGGGGAGGAGGCAGAAGGATAGCAGCAGTGTAGAAGATGACCAATAGCTCTTGTGGTAGGCCATGCTTCCGCAGTTGCCGTAGGAAGTACATCCTCTGCTGAGCCTTTTTAAGGATGGCGATGGCGTTGATGTTGGACTCCCACTTCAGGTCCTGGGAAATGATGGAGCCCAGAAACTTGAATGAGTCCACCTTTGACACTGGGATGTTAGAATATTGTGAGGGGGGGGGTGGGAGAGGGTACTGTGGGGTCCTCCACATCTGCTGCAGTCAGCGCGGGGAAGTTTTTCTGGGAGGCCGCTAGAGTAGAAGTCAAAATGAAGCAAAGTTACAAGTCAAATTAAAACCTCTTATCAGCCAAGCTAAGCATAATAATGATGTGAACAATAAAATAACACCTGCCTGTTATAACCCTGCAGATTGTCAGGTCCTGGAAGGCCTTCTTTGCCTTTCTGACCCGCAGGCTATACGGTTTTAGAACGTCATTGGTTGGCACTCGCCATAGCATTTCCGTCTCCTGTGTGATGAGTTCTGCTGTTTACAACAACAAAAAAGTTAACTTACTCTCAAGTTCCTTGTCATGAAATTGTATTGAATTGAAATTGGAAAAATCAAAGCCACTGTACCTTCAACCGGGTCCCAAGATGAAGTGACAGGCCGAGCTTGCGTTACAATAGACCCATCCAGCTCTGGGCGACCGGCTGGTTTCCTGTGTGGTGTTGACTCATCTAAAAAGAAAGTAGATATGAATATTAGTCAGTTCATTTATGGTAGGTTTCTTGCACATGCCATTGCAAAAGATGAACCCATGCTGTTACATTAGACATCGCTAAAAATAAGGAGGCAGTGATGTCTGCTGACCTAAAAAAAGGCAGGAAGAGACAAACACATCAGAACAGTCATGTCATATGCACCAGGTTGAGTGTCAGTAGTTCCATGGTAGGAAATATGACTCTTTTCGTTTCTTAAACGCATGCATAAATGTTAACTTAAGGACAGGGCTTCCGGACACACGCTCCGTCCTGGAATGCTTTCTTGCTTGTGGAACGGATTCATCTAAAAAAAAAGACCATACAATTTGTACTGATTGGAGAAAAAATATTGAATTGTGTAAATAAAGTAGTCTGTACTTAAGAGGTCTTACCATTACCATTATCTAAATAAACGATAGATATATTTAGACAACCAAGGAGGTGTAGCCTAATCATTATGTCGTGCTAGGTTAGCCTGCAGTTTCGTGCAGGCTACTTCTCTTAATACATCCATGGCTTTATCTCTCATCTACGTTACAGGCTTTACAGCATACAGCCCTCGGATGTATCATAAGACATAATATATTACGTTAACGTTAGCTAGCTACCTAGCTAACTAGCTCCATTATTTAGCTTGAGCCGATAGCCCCGGCAGTTTTGGGAAACGCTAATGACCATAATAATGTATGCCATAATGTAATGGCAACATTTTATTTTAACATGATTGTTTAATATTCTACAAGAATTCCTTATATTCTTTTCTTGTGTAGACTCAGAAACTCCAAGGAGAAACAGCTGGCATCGTAAACCTTGAGCCTAGTTGAATTTTTTGTTAAAGGACTTCAGTCCCTCATACTGTTTTACTTTTAGCAGATAAGGGTGAAAAAGGCCATAACATTTGAACTGTGTCTCTTTCTGTCTTCTGAGATAAACAGGTGTTTAGGCTAAAGTTAGGAACAGGAGCAGAAGGGAAGGTTGTAAAATCATCATGACTGTTTATGGTGTTTTTTCATCTGTGGGAGTTTCTAGTATAAAAATGTATCGACATTTAGCTTGGGCAGAAGACCCTTTCAGATGTGTTATTGTACCTGTGAAACAGTTTTCTCTGCATTTGAAAATGTAAATAAATACTCAAAGAACAAACTTTGGTTACATTCTCAAGTAAGTCTTTATTAGTTTCATTCTTGTGTTTTTGATCCACACTCCTGCTGCTAATAAGAAAAACTTCCACTACAAGCCTAAGGCATGGTCTAAAACTCTTTATATACGGATTTTTTCAGACGTCAATGGGAGAAATGAATGGGAAATTTACTTCCGGAACCCAAGGTCTCTCAGAGGAGGGGCGCGACTGTTGAGCTCTATACCGGTGTTGTATACGGAAGTCAGGACAGGACTTCAATCGGTCACCTGAAAGCAGAGGCACTGTCTTCCCCCTACTGGCGTGGGGGTGTAACAGTTGGATTTGTACACTGAACTGAACCACTTGTTAGTTATAAGTGAAATGAAAGAAAAATCGTTCTATTGATAGATTCTTGTTTTAAGTATTTTCGCCTAATACAGTTAAAAAACCCAAAATCAAGCACAAAAGTATTGTTTTTAACAATTGTTATCAGCCTAAAAAAATATATATTCTCTTGCTATGTTGTTTATCTTACTTAGATTTGATAAGACCAATCATTTTTGAGTGAATCTAAATCAAGTTACTGCAAACCTTTTATATGCTACTTCAAAAACTTAAATGGAGCTGATTTAAATAAACATTTTTAAAACCACACTCAGAACTTCCAAAAACAACCAAACGGGAACGTTGTGTGGAGGTACAGTGCAACCACAGGAGAACGTTTCATTTGGTTGGTTCCCTTAACGTTTAGGGAATGTTATAACCATGAGGGTTTTTTGGTTTGAACTAACCTTTAGGGAACCAGAAACTAACGTTCCCCAACAATCCCTAAACGTTCTGTGTTAGTGGGGTAGGATCACACGGAAGACCTTGTTGAAACAGCACATTCCTCTGCCTGTAAACAAAATAACTGAAGCATGGCAGAGGATTTCCATAGGGGTCCTGAGATGGTGATAGTAAGCATACAAAATCATGAAATTAAGAGTCTATTGTCGGTTTTAAAATGTGAAAATTACACTGTGTGTGTGTGTGTGTGTGTGTGTGTGTGTGTGTGTGTGTGTGTGTGTGTGTGTGTGTGTGTGTGTGTGTGTGTGTGTGTGTGTGTGTGTGTGTGTGTGTGTGTGTGTATGTGTGTTCTTGTTTAACTATAGTCGTGGTTATTATATACTACATATAACCGGGAGTCCAGTATACCTGTAGGGTCTGGACAGCTTTGTGGGGCCAAAATGCTGGAACCCACAACTTTAAAGGGCTGTTTGAGGGTTAAGACTTGGTTTTAGGATTAGGGTTAGAATTAGGTTATGGTTAGGGTGAGGGTAAGGGTTAAGGTTAGGCATTTAGTTGTGATGGTTAAGGTTAGGGTAAGGGGCTAGGGAATGCATTATGTCAATGACGGGTCCCCACAAAGATAGTGAAACGCACTATTTGTGTGTGTGTGTGTGTGTGTGTGTGTGTGTGTGTGTGTGTGTGTGTGTGTGAGCAGTCATACACTACATTGCCTATATTCAGTGGCAGTGGGGACTGCAGCCGACAGGCGGCTGTAATTACAGCACCACTTATGTTCTCATCTTGTGTAAAGGTATTGCTTTTTGATGGAGGAGGTGGAGGAGTCCTAATGGACAGTTTTCTTCCTGTTATTGAAGTAACCCGAAACTGACCCCTGTGGCTTGAACCAGCTGCTCAGGCATTGTTTTTATAAATGGTTTATGGTGGCTGTCTGTCAGGGCCCGCGAGTGTAGTGACTAGTGATTTCATAATATTGCAACCTTGAGTTTCTGGTCTATAAGTCAGTATGGCAAGAATGCAACAAGGTGTTCACACATTCTGCAGATAAAGGAGATCAGAAATACACAGAGACCTTTGTCCTCCATTATCAAGACGTCTTTTTAGAGTGTCATATGATTTGCTTGTTCCACAAGCCTGAAATGTAACACTTAAAAAGCAATTTAAAGTTCTGGGCTGCTGAGACAGGAAGATGACTCAGACTACATGATTGTTCTACATTATCACTGGATAAGATAAAGAGTTCAGAAAATATGTGTGGCTCTTTCTAACGAGGCCTTTTCTTATTTAGTCATACAGAGTACAATGTGATCATTTTAAGCTAAATTAACAGTTTATTCTATTGCAACAAATATCCAGCTACATAAGATGCAAAAAGAATAAAAACAGAGCATAGGACAAAAAAGAAGAGTATTCTATGCCACACATGAAACTAAAACAAAGCAATGTGCAGTGAGTGATACAGTATATGTGAAAGAAAACATGAACCCAGCCAATAAATTCTACAGATGCTTACATTGATTATGTGGATGACCAATAAAAACTAGTCACAGCAGAACGTTTGGTTTTCTTTTGATTTGAATTAGTCATGATTATGCAATTATAACATATGCATTCTACATCTCTCAGAGCAGACACTACACGCTGTGATTAAGAGTTTTGTTTTTTAAAGGCTGAGGTTAAATCTTATTCCTATTCTTATTCTTTATTTTATAAAGGACAACACACATTTATTAACATTTCTGTAAATGTGCCAGTGTTAGCCAGCCAGCTAATTTTCAACTGTAGGCTAATTTTGTAGGCTAATTTGTAGGCTAATTTTCCTTTGGCCAGATGTTTTTAGACCAGAGCAACAGGAAACAGCAAGACATTAGTACAGGTTAAACTATAGACAGAAGTCAACAAGACACCGTACAGACAGCTAGAGCAACAAATAAGCTTTCTCAATAAGCTATGCAGAGCTACAGGAAGCAGCAAGACATTAGCACAGTTACACATCAACAGTATCCACATTCAGTATAAGAAGCCATGCAAGCATCAAAACACAGCCAAGAAACACAGACCCGAGCCATCTTCTTGCCCTGTTTAACCATGCAGTAGCAGTAACAAGCAGTAATAACTTATGTATATATATATATATATATATATATATAATAGCTTTCCTCTCAGACAAACTTGTAGAGCACAGTGGCCTCAGTGCATTTATTTTTCAGTGGCCTCAGTGTTTTCCTTGTCCAGCATCGCCCACCAGCATCCTCATCTTCCCCTTCTTCCGCTCCTCTCTTTTGATGATCTCAGTGACCAGACGCACGATTTGATATCACCAAGTAATTAACAGTCCAGGAATAAATTACAAATTTGTTTACCCTGGATTGTGACCAGACACCTACATCTGGCATTCCTTCCTTTAACACTCCTCCTATAGTGCAGTAAATATTGTGTGTCCTCCTGTCTTATATCCCAGGAGTTTACAGGAATGCAAGCTGCAGAGAGAAAACACTCAATGTCTTTAACATCTTAGAGCCAGGAACCATTTTTTTTCCTTGTAGGAGAAATTGAAGTAATATAGTGCAATGCTTCACAGAATATTGCCAGGGGCCTGTGGGGGTCCCTAAAGGTTTCCCAAGGACAAAGACAAAATCTGAGAAATAGTTTAATTTTACTTTGGAGATGAGCATCAGGAATCTTTTGCAAAAAAGGTATGTGGTTTTATGCAAATCTATTTGGATGGTCCCTAATATAAACTGAAGTACTGAATAAACAACAGGATTTTGGGATCACAAGAAATGCAGTCTCATTAAAGTATATAGAAGGTATCCATTAATTCATAAAATCAAAGATGAAAATACTACCTATATGCAAACATGTTTCACTAGATGTCTCATAATCCAATATGATGCAGGGACTTAAATTGCTAAAGTGGACTACCTAGTATGTAAACAAATGCTGTCACTCCCCCTGTTGGTCAATCTGGTTATTTCTAAATAATGAGTATCAATCTCTAGTGTTTTATTGAAACAAGATAATTGATATAAATGATTTGTGGATCTACAGCATGCATGTGCTCTTTGTAGACAACATTTTAATGTGTGTGTGTGTGTGTGTGTGTGCGTGTGTGTGTGTGCGTGTGTGTGTGTGTGTGTGTGTGTGTGTGTGTGTGTGTGTAAAATACTCTCTTGGCACTTCTCACTGTTCTCTCTCAGCTTGTGTTCTGCAACGTTCAAGACAGCAGCAGCAGCAGTATGATGTCTGCCCAGAATCCAGCTAAGCAGACCCTCCAGACATGTCAGAGGTTATAAACGTATTGCTCGTCTGTGAAGACATTTGAGAATTTGCATCAGCATCATCTTCATCATTAAAAACACAGAGACAAAAGATTATTTGCATCCATACAGAGAGAAATAGGAACAATGTCTAGTCATACTGATACAATTGGCAAAAAATATTGGCCATAATAGGTAAGGTCAAAAAAGTCTTTAAAAATAGTATTAATATAATTTATTTAAGTAAAAATAGCAATACCATGCTGTAAAGTCCTGCATTGAAAATGTTACTTCAAAAAGTGTCTAATTACAAGCAAATCAAAATACAGAATTCTGACTTTTTTCTTCGAATTTGAAGTGTACCAAAACGGTCTCCATTTTCCCTGTCATTAGTACCAAATGACAGAGTTATTTCATTCAACTATGAATTTACATATCAGTGTCTAAGAAATGGCTATGGAACAGCTAAAGTAAATTGTTTCCATTTGAGTCACATTAAAAAAGAATGAACCCAATTTAATCTCTGTGTCTGCAGTTCAGAGAGGTGATTACAGGGCCTGGGCGCCAGATATCAGAGATACTGAGGTCATGAATCACACCCCCAAATGTCTGGACATCTTCATTATTTACATTTCTCACATATTATTATTTTAATTAGCTTTTCTGTTGTATTTTCTGATTTTTTTTTTTTTTTAAATGGAGCGTTTACGTGTGCATTTAAATTACACTTTGTTTCAATTTTTCCCATACTTAATACCAGATCACATACTTCATTACTTTCCAGGAAACTTCCAACAAAATGATTAGGAAATTATGGATCTGTAACGACTGCTTTATTTCCCAACATGAAGGTCATGTCGTAACGAGTTTCAAAGCTCCCTCTATACTGTTAGGAAAAAAGAATTTGGTTAGTATAACTGAATTTGATCTAAAAGTAGTCACATTTTGTCTGGAGTACGCCTTACAAAATGTATATGATTTTAAAGCAGAATGTAAACTCCACCATGGTTGCGTAAAAACCCAAACATCCAGAAAATAGCCAGGCCAAGACCTCAATGTCCACAAATTTTAGCTTCAGCCCTGGATGGTGATGGGGATGATGAAAATGTTGCAGGTAATGCAGTTTGATTCAGTATGCCCACCTGCCAGATTTCTGCTGACTTTACACCAAGCAGGCTGCAGCTTAAATAATACATACATACATCTAAGCACACTATCAAAATACCACATTAATACATAAAATATCCCGCAAGTCACCCTACAACACGAAACATGGTTTCCCCACCTCATTTGAGACAAGCGGCTTCAGTTGGTCTCTGACTGTGTTTGGCTCCGTCCACAGATTTACACAGCGAGGTGCTAGCAGAAATACATGCCAGGAAATTCAGAAGCATCATTTATTTAGAAGGCTCATAATTTGAATAACACAGATCAAAACCAGGAGCTGTAATGAATTGATTTTCCTCATTTTATCATTACTGCATAATGACTGGGGGAACAGTAAAATAATCAAACAATATGCTGTAGTTGGAACTTGCAGTCACAGGCCACAGGACTGATCGTGTTAACAGCACGCTATGCTTCACTGTCAAAGAAAACTGATAAAAAACATGACACAATAGTATCTCTTAGCTATTCTGGTATTACTCACAACTCATTTCTTCAGTTATGCAAATACCCCAATTAATATGCTTCTGAGGAACAAAGCTTTGCCCAAGAGTGAGCTCAGTAATATCCTCAGAAGAACGAGTGGTACTTGTTTTCATATAAGAGAGAACGAGGGGAGAAAGAACCCTCAGTGCATAATGTTTTCTCTCAATCACGATTTAGTGGACCAAGGTTCACAGTAACAAGAAACAATTACTTCTGATGTTTACTCTTTCCTTCTGCATGTGTTCCCTCCATAGGCGTAATTTACAAGGGGAATGGGGGGGTTACAACCCCCCCTAATAATCAAAACTGGCCAGTGCAACCCCTCCAAAAACCTATTATAATTTCCTTTACATAAATAAAGACATTTGCACCATAACTTGATGCAGAAAAGGCACAAATTGTTGCAGAGAAATTCACCAGAATGCAGGAAATGAAGTGTTTGGTGTTCAAAATTTTGATTTTGCTCAAAAGTGGAGATCTCAACCCCCCCCCCCCCCCCCACCCAATGTTGAACCCAAAGTTACGCCTTTAGTTCCCTCTCTTTTCGCGTGGCTTTGAAATGACTTCTACCATTTGCTAAGTGAAGTCCGAGTGAAATTAAGTAATTTGGTAAAATTTGGATGTAATGCAATGGATGCAATGTGTTCCGCTTTGTTGGACTGAAATGTCCAGCATGTGAGCAGCAGATAGCTTGGGAACCCGTTTATGAAAGATAGATGATAGTGAAGTACACATGTGGATGAAATGACACGTTTTATATATATATATTTAAAGTACATGCATATTGTTACAGTTTGTAATATGTGGTGGAAATCTGAACAGAGAGACTTTAATAAAAATTTGAGACAAAACTTGGTCTGTTATCTGGTTTATTCAGCACACACGCATGGAATCAAGTCATGCACAAGACGAAGCAAGTACAGGAGTTGACTGCTGGGCAGTATGCAAGCACACACTTAAATAACGTTCAAGTGTCATATCTTGTCTAACTTACCACTAAGTAACATACCACCACAAGCAGTAAAAGTGTCTTCTGGAATCTGTCAAGAGTTTCCCCCCACCATCCATCCTTCACAGTGTTCTCTTGAGGCATACATTGGTATACACAGGTTCATACACAGTTCAGCAATTTACACTAAATGGTTATATTAGATAGTTTTCCATGGTGAAATAAGCACACGATCTGCACTAAACATCTATATAAAAAAGTAAACCAGCTGCACTTTTTTTATTCTGTCCCTTTGTTTTCATTGTGGACCTACATCAGGGCACCCATAAGCCCTCATCCATTTCCTTGTCCATAGAAATATAGAACAAAAGTCCTGCCGGAAGAAGTTGAAACCCATTTATTATATATTTACTGTAATTAGCTTTCTTTGTAATGCCAAAAAAAAATAGCTGCTCTTCATGTTGAAGGCTTTGTAGATTATCATCAAAATTAATCAATTACATGTTTATTACGGAAGTTCAGTTTTTCATGTTTTTAATTCAGAGCGTTGGGTTGACTGTTACAGACGTTGACCAGACATTGCTTGAGTTGTCAGATGGAGGCAGAGTCCCAGCTGTGCGTGTGATGCACGCTTCGTAACGCCAGCCACAGTGACACACAGCTTGCAGAGAAATGGAGAGAAATGAGAGTAAACAGACGGTCAGAGTGAGAGTGACAGGGAAACAAAGAGGGAGAGTTTTATGAGAAAAAGGATAGAGAAGTGTGTCTTTAGTTCTCATCTGTGATATGAAAACCCACCTCTGTTTGAAAGTTTTAAAGATGTACTGAGCTGAAGCTGCTACTCCCCTGAGAGTTGTACGCACATAAACATGTCACCACAAAACAGAACAAAATAGGCCATTTTCCCTGAAAAGACTTGTGTTTCAAAGGCAGATGTAAGATGTGAAGCAGGAGGAGGCAGCAGGTCTCCCCGGTGGATAACACTTACAGTGCACATGCAGGCAGTAGACTCATCTCTCTAAATACTCCCTGTGTCAACCGGTTTGAATCACCAGCAGCAGGCGACCATGTTTATTGTCCCAGGAGAGCATTTGGAGAGTGGGTCGCTGCTCTGTGCGCTGCTTGATCTCAAAGGATTGTTTGTGCTAAAAGAGAAAAGAGACGAAGCGCGGCGGTGAGGATTCCCAGGTAGTTCAAGGTTAAAGCAGAACTCTCAGCACACACAGCGACTCGTGTGTGGACGACACGCAGAGACACATGCTGAGAAAGTTGGGAGTGTTGACATTGTGATTAGAAACTCATGAGGGGAATTTCCTCCAGTTTTAATAAGTCTTTACAGTCAGAGGGAGGTGACACTTCCCAATGACACTCTTAGATACACCTTTACTTTTAATATTACACATGGGCCTTCATTTAGGTTTTAAAATAAGTTTAATAACCACTCTGAGATCATAATAAGACCATCACCACCAAGCAACTACCAAAGAGGAACTATTCATTGTGTGTATCAAAGTTAGTTGTCCTCTCCGACAGTGAGGCAATATGTTTTATCTCCATCTTCTGTGGCACATTTTGAAACTCATATGCTGTGGAGATGCTGGCAGGAGATGATGTTTGCTTTACTTCAGTGAGAACTCTTCCCGTAATGCTGTGACTGACTTAGGGACTGTCTTAAAGAGCCTCCTTTTCTGGGAGGCTTGTGGAAGCAGAAGCACCGGAGGGATGGAAAAAGGGCCAACACACACACATGCACCCACACACACACACACACACACACACACACACACACACACACACACACACACTCTATTATGTTCACAGGATGACTTTGACCTTTGACCTATCATCCATACCTGAGAAATTAAGGCCCTGTTTACACGATGACGCTCACGGGTGAAAACGAAAAAATATTTTATCGGATGTGCCTTTCGTTTATACGGCGACGCCGTTTTTGGGGCTTAAAAACGCAAAAAAGTGAAACCACCCCCCAGAGTGGAAATCTTAAAAACGCTCCACCGTCGCATTACTGTCTAAAGGGTAAAAACGCAAAAGACAGAGAAAGCGGTGTGGAGAGAGATGAGAAAAGGCGTTCAGGTAGTCTGTTGTTACGGAGTAGGCTACAGAAATTATAGGCTCCTGTTATCTAAAAGATTTTCAATGTAATGGCTCAATATTTAAATGATTTCAACAATGTGGATAAGGTGGTTATAGTTCGATGACCATATGTAGACTATTCATTTGAGCCAGAGTAGGCTACAGCGTTGCGGATGAAGAGAAAGAGAGAGCGAGTGGCAGCGGGCAGAGGAGGGTCTGCTTCAACCTCCTCTGCCCGCTGCCTCTCGCTCTCAAGCAGCGGCTGAAGGGCTGCGAGGCTCAGGATATTGGTAGTGCTCCCGTGGGTGCTGTGGCTTATCACGGTCGACTGTGCTTGTCATCATCAGACAAACATGCAACTCCACCTCCTCGTCTTTCCAGACAAGCTTTTGTTTTTGCTTCAACATGTTTTGGTTTCGCGCTACTAAGGAGAGAAGTAGAAGGAAGGTTCTACGCAGGCGCGCGGCCTTGGTGGTGTTGTGAGGCAGTGCCACCTAGCTGCCTGGCATGCATACTACATCGAATTTCACACTTTTGCGTCACCATATGCATATATTGGGGTACACTCAACATATTTACAAGCACCTTTTGTGTTCTTCCTCCCAGAACACTGGGTCTGGATATGCAGGTGTCCCTTTTCACCTCTGAACAAATAATAGGCTTCTACATCAGTACCTCATGTATTATTTGCTGAACAGGCAAAACAAACTCATTTATACGTGATCTATATAATTAATTAATCTGTCACTATAAAGTTGACTAGTCAGGCCTTCTCTATGTGTGTGCATTATATACAATTTGCACACTTTTGGTAACAATATAAATGTCCTCTTCTCCTGAGATCTCTGCTCAGGTTAAAGTTGGGTGCTTTAGCTAATTACATGCACCAATAAAGGTCTAAATTGTCCCAACCTAACAGGTGTAACAAATCTATCATGTGAGAGAGATCTCAAGCAAGCACAGTTTGTACAGGCCCACACAGTGCAGAGAAGAGGTCTAATCAGGCACAATTAGTGAAAACACCTGTGTTGGGTTAGCATGGGTATGTATTTTTCTGGCCACCTGTGGGCAGCAGAAACAACAAGACTGACATTATCCACATGTATGAAGTTGATATTGGGAACATAGCAAACAGTCGCTTATTTACATAACTAGCAGATACGGAGCAACATTAGCATTCATTTGTATTGTAATGTAAGTATAATATTCACTCTACTTTTAGCTCTGTTTTTGGTCTCCACCAACTCCTGCAGGAAATATCTGGTTCTTTAGCTGCTAATTGCTCCACAATGTTCACCAGCTAGTCTACCCTAGTCAGTCTGCCATTCATAGGCTAGGCAGATAGTGTACAGTCTGTTTGTCAAGCTTTTTCACTGAAAACAGCTGCCTGCAACTGTGTGTAACCAACGCTAATGAGAGCAGTGAGAGTGAGTTCCAGAAAGCCAAAACATTAGTTGGAACACACTAAAAGATCTCCGTAGAGCTAAGGGGAACTGCAGAGTCAGCCGATGTTTCACTGTGGGTTTACCTCTGCAAGTGCCCTTTCAAGTTACACATAATGATTTGTGACCGTGCTGATATAAAAATATTGCTTAGTGCAGCTTTAAATTATAATGTCTGAACTTATCTTGTTTCTACTTTAGAAGAAGCACCTGGCTCTTATTACACCACTTTAGCTCTCCTGTAGAGAGAAATGTAGACCTGAATACATATACAAAGATTTGCAGTTTTGAAGCTTTCTGCTGTTTCTTTTTTTCCATTAATTATAGTTGGGGTAAAAAAAATCATGCATTACCACCACATCTCTCCCACAACATAAACCAGCGTACATTTATACATAGATACATTTATTCTTTCTTTGTTTAAGCAAATTACCATAGCAATTTACATTCTGTTATTAACTTGTCAGTTTCTTACCTATTTGTATCCCTACCTTGCATCCACAACCATCAGTGCTGTCTGATTGATTGACAAGTGCACTGAGGTCGCTTCTTTTTTTTGTTTTATGGTGGGTGAAATCCAGCCTTAAGGTGCATTTATGCTAAGACTAATTTCGCTGCTATAGCTTTTAAGGAAACCCAGTGACAGAAAAAAAAGAAACCCTGTGAACATTCTGATGTTACCAAGTTCTTACATAACCTGTCATAGTCTGCCCTTCTTTTAAGTTATGTTTTTTCCTGTGTTTTATCTAATTTTTCATAGTGTTTCCGGTTTTATTTTGTTACTCACCTCTCCTCTCATTTCAGATCACTTTACTTCCTGCCTTTTTGGTTTCCCCCCCCCACACACACACACACAGGGGGAATACTACTGATTCTTAGTAGTAGTAGAAATGATTGGAAGATGAATGACGTGTATGAATGCATAGGGGCACGTTGACTACAGTTGTCCTCTCTAAATTAATTAATTTAACAGAAATTGCAATTGCATGCAAGCATAATGAGATCATAAAGCTTATATAACAATGTTATTATTAAAGATGGCTCCGCATTAATCATTGAATCAATTTCTGTACTTTAAGCTTCATATTATCTTATAATATGTGATCTGCGGCCAACCCCTACTCTAGGTGAAATTACAAAATGTACCCATCTTTTTTCTCATGCTAGTATAGCCAAATGAAAGTATAAACCCACCTGTTAAAAGGCACCAGAATACAGGAAATGACATCTGCTCTGTTCATTTTTTTAACATGTTTTAATCATTGTTTGAATTATTAAGACTGAGAAAAGTGTAAATTCATATACATTGTTGAAGATGTGCTAAGTTAAGCATCCACTGATGACATAGAAGAGCCAGAGGCGCCTTAGTATAACTTTAGGCCATGGGCTACGGACGTTTTGGAGGCCCTTTCCTCCCTTCACAATTTCGGCAACATTAATTCAAAACCCCCAATGCACAGCGGCAGATAGTAAATGGAGTGCCCTCCTAACCAGTAAACAGAATATGAAAATCATCAATATAAGACAATACATCAACAATAAGTCGAAATAAAGCAAGGTTATCAGCCAACTAGGCCTGGGTTCACACCGGAAACACGAGATCAGTCTTTTCAATTAAAAACCTGCAAGCATAACAAGCAAAGAACCAGTATTAAAACTGGTATAATTCATGTAATTTTTGTCTAAGTGGTGTCCTGAATTGTCTTCCAGCCTTTAGGTGGTTCAAAAACGTGGGTCTTTTTCAGTATTTGTTTGCCAATATCGCATGATAGATTAGATTAGAGTAGAATAAAATGTCCCTGAGCTGCACGCTGTCATAGTCTTGCTTATCGATGCGTAGTGCTGTCCATGGTGCTGATAATGCAACTGTCACAACGCTTCTGTTTTACTGACTTTGTTTTGCACCAATAATTGACTTCCTCAGGTGTAATAGTGGGGTGAGACTACATGAATCTAGCATACTGCCTTATAAATGCCATTCTTATAAATAATAGGCTGCAGCAAGACCAAGCAAGACCAATATTTGCTGAGTTGTGTTGGTGGCCATGATGTTGTGGCCCTCCCCCCCACGGGGTTCGGGAAAAGTTAGATTTTCCAGCTCGCTCCATTAGTGGTGAAGGAGTTGGCTAAGGCTAACGCTAGTGATGCTAATGCTAAATATAAGCCGATAGTTGTCAGTCTCCCCTCTTGTTGCACATGCACATGACATACGTCACGACCAAACGTTAGCGATTATTTATGGCATATCCAGAATGGCTCTGGGCAGATCCAATAGTTTTAAACTTCAACAGAGTACCAGCCTTCAAGGAAGTTAACACTTGTCAATGGAGAGTGTCTCTGTACAAATGAAATGTACCAGAGTCTGGTAGGACCAGGCTAATCTCTTGCAGTTTTCTCTCTCCTCCTCCCTCTTTGTCGCAAGGGCATATGCATGTGCAGAACAGCCAAAAGGAACGTACTCTCTCCGTGTGAATGACCTGTGATTGGCCAAAGTCTGCCGTCACGGGCTAGAATTTCTAAAGCCTGAAAACAAAGCCAAGTGGTGGTGCAGAAGACTAGCTTTTTCTCAGACCACTTTGATTACAATATACTGAAAGACTGAAACAGGACTGAAACAAATTGCCTACCACAGCTTTAAAGGGACGGATCATCAAAGTCAGTCGTTTAATGTTTAATAGTTTTTAAATATCTGTCTCTGAGATTTTTGCTACCATCTCCCTAAATACAATAGGGGTGAAAAGAATTGCCTTTGTGGTGCTGAACGCGTTGAAAAATTACATTTGAAACACTCAAAAAGCAGCATATCTTTCCAGTTACTCTGAAAAATCCACAGGCTTCACCGTCAATGGATTCAATTGTAACTGCTTTATACCAAAGAAACAGTCACATGCATCACACAGCATGACATCATCATCATCATCATCATCATCATCAACAGACTGAAATAAAATGAAATAAAAAAATATATGATATCTCATCCTTTGGACTGATAAAGAATGTGTCCTGTGTCACCACCTCTCTCAGGACTTCCCTTCACTGCTTATAACTGTAGTTCATCTGAAATATTTACTGGACTTCATTCATGTGTCACATGCATCGTCCTCTCTTTCTGAAGGAAAAAAGTAGGTCACGTGTTTAATAATGATGTGAATTAAAAATATCCACAAGGTTGTGATAAAAATAGAATTAATACCTATGTA
This sequence comes from Sander vitreus, assembly GCF_031162955.1. NCBI lineage: Eukaryota > Metazoa > Chordata > Actinopteri > Perciformes > Percidae > Sander > Sander vitreus. The sequence continues at coordinate 24,551,113 of NC_135862.1, forward strand.
CTCTTATATACCTAATGTATTTTGCTTAGCCAGTGTAAGGGTAATTTACATTTTTGTGGCGTAATTAACGGTAAATTACAGGTTTGTTGTTCTATTGCTTTAAGATTTCAAAGTTTCTGTCTTCAGCACAAATGTTTCAAAGTAGATGATGTGATATTGCTCCCTGTCTATTCCCTGATAGTCAGAACTGGTTCACACCAGACTTTCCCTCCCTCCCTTTGCTTTCAGCCTTGTAGAAACTAGAAAAGGGGTGGCAAACCTGTGGCTATTGAGCCGTATGTGGCTCTTTGCCTGCTCCTTTGAGGCTCCTACTGTGTGGCTGGGGGCTGTGTTATTGGTGGATTTTTTTTTTTTTTAACTTTTTGAAACATTTCAAGTAAAAATGGAATGCACTTGCCAATACATTTGCCAATTATTTTAAAATAAAAAATAATGCAGCAGCGTTTTGAGGACAAATTCTGCAACCCGAGGAAAAGAAAGCTGCCACAGAGCACTTTCCTCATTAACCCTTTCACTGCTGAATCAAATTGTTTGAAAGCCCCTCTAGTGACAAACGAGTGAAAGAGTCGCTTCGAGTGGCACAACCGAGTTCAAGCAAGACCTGAAAAGGATTGTGGATATCAAAGGCTGTCAGATTTCCCACTGAGTCAATCTAAGCAAGAAAAAAAAACTATGAAAACTGCTATGTATTATGTCATCAGATCTGGAAGTCACTGTTGCTGTTGTAGTGTAGACGTGCATGTGTTGTGTGGCTTTTTGCTCTGAACTGGTTGGCCATCCGTGAACTAGAAGGATGCTGCTCTCCCAAAACTCTTTGTTCATTCTCTCAGACTAAATGCATAAAAGACTTTGTTGAGTGAAGCCTTATTTCAGATCTCACCCAAGGTATTAGAATTTCCACCACACCATGTAATGAGAAGGGTTTAAAGCTCTAGGCTTCGGCAGGCCTCAAGGTTTGGAAAGTGTGTGTCTCTACAGAAAGTTTGCCCTTCGGACCACTTAAAGTATGTGAAACAGGCAAATGGTACAAGGGGGTATGAGAGTGAAACATAGAAAAAGAAAGTATGTAGAAGATATGATACATTGGGCTCAGATGCACGCAATGTCTGTACACATTCCTCAGATTGGGAGTCTGGTAATACTTAGTAGCTATGCAGAAGTATCTTTTCACATACGTCATACGAGGAGAGCGAAAAGGAGTCAGATCGACGGACCAATGGGATGTGGACACATCTGGCCTGCAACATCAATGGGACTGGGAAAACAAGCAATATAACCAGAGACATTCAAATAATTTGGCAGTACATCTGTGGAAGCTGGACAGCTAACTGCTTCATTGTGGTCTGTCGAGTTGTTGCATTTGTGCTCTGCTTTGCAAAGTATATTATGTACTACTTATTTTTTGTCATCCAGTTCTGATAATTAAATACTTTTATTATAACTTTTTGAATTTGGCTATTTTGTTGACGGCCCTTTCCTAATAGTGAGGATATGCAAGGATGCAACAGTTGATGTGGAAAGGATTGGTGGGGATTTTAAAGGTGACAGAGCCAAGGATATGTGGTCTCCACCCTGAAATGAGGGTGCAGTTGTCAGACATGAACATACCAAAAAGTGACAGCATGAACTATTAAAAAATGTTACATATAAGTAGTTAACATTGAGTATGGGCCTCTTTGGCCTTGACCATGTACAGTGTTTGTGCACTCAAAGCTGGTTGAAGAAAGAGCCATCAGCCCAAGGTTCAGAGACAGACAAAGACTGATGGAGCCACACTCTTTTTTTTGGTCTCTCCTTTCTTGACTGCGTTCATGAGCTACATTAATGCATCAGGCTGCTTAATGTGTTTTATTTACAAAGCAGAGAAAGTCAGTTGCTAACAAAAACAATAGCTTTTTATTCTGAATTTTAAGGGATATTTTGACTTTTGGAGTCTTGAATCCTCGCTACTGGCTTCTCAGCAGAAGATTTTAGATAGATGGATTTATTCATGCCGAAGGAACTTTTAGAACAACAATTATGTGCATTCAAACTTGTAGATGTGTATTCACACATGTACCACCGGGATACATTGGTACAGATCGGAGAATATGCAGGACACTTTATTACAGACGGAATACTCGACACAATACGCGAGTTTCGCCCGCCGGGTATGGAGACCAACGGTGTTGCTCGATGCATCTGGCCGGTAAAGGGACATCATCAGCGGGGAACGTTGAACAAGTGCGCAGGTGGAAAGCTAACACTAGCCGGCCACCTGTTCCATCAATCCTGCATGCAAGTGTCCGCTCATTAGACAACAAACTGGACTACATCCAACTTCAACGAAACTCCCAACGCGAGTTCAGAGACTGGCCGGGTGCTCTGTCACCGGGTAAGACTAGCTAGTGGAGGTGGGCTGTGTTGACACGGACTGCCTGGTGCAGAAATGGGATGCTTGTATCCAGCTAACTGCTAACTGCTGGTGGAGTTTGTGACTGTTAAATGCCGACCGTTCTACATTCCACGCAAATTTACGGCTGTGTTTATACTCAGTTTTTATAGCCCCCCAAGCGCTAATGCTAGTAGCTATGTGTTAGCTGAACTTTACGGAGCATATAATGTATGTGCACTAAATGTACCCTGTTTCGTATGTCATTTTTATATAATGTCGTTTTTATATATTTTAATTGTGTAACCATTTGAGCCACGGTGAAATGTTGTTTCGTGTATATGGTTGAAATGACAATAAAACAGACTTAAGTTGAGTTGACTGTCTCACTGTCTGTCTGTAAACGGTAGGCGTGGCTTGGGAGTAGACGCTAAAGCAGCGAAGCAAGTGCATTATGGGATTTGGTGTCTTTCATCCATATGAGCCAAAAACACATCTTCTGGCTTTTCTCGGCCGAGAAGCCACCAATTTCTAAAAAAAAATTTCACATTTCTACTAAAGTGACCCAATTTAAAGATATATTCATCTTTCCAATGGTGAAAAATCCCTTTAAGCTAAATTAAAAAGTATTTTGCGTGATAATATGATATACTTTACACACATTATTTCACATGTAATCTATATAATGATCTGATTGTAACCCTTCAGAAATACATAACTCAAACATAACATGTCTCTTTTGTTCTGTCTCTTTCCTGACTAAGCCTCTGCTTCTTTGATAAAAGAACATTACTCACAGTCACGACATTGCAGGTTGTGAATGGTGTCCAGCTCTTGAGTGATCAGTGCGCAGAGATCCCATTAGCCATGTCATCAGACCCCTACAAACCATGAATGTGAGGACTTCTCAGCTCTGAGAAAAGAGGGGCAGCAGCACAACATGGTAGCATAGCAACAAATTGATATAGAGAACTGGTGTCTTAAGCCGCTTAGACACAGCGTGTACGTATGTCAAGGCTCTCAGGTGTCTTAATGCTTCTTTTGTGAACTTATACTCCAAGTATAACAATTTGGTAAATGAGATGGAGGGATAACATCACCATTCTTGTCTGCTACATTAGCCTACCGTCCTAGTTTCAAGATGTGCCATCTGCCAGTCTTCCTGTACTCGCTTCAGAAGACTGGATTAGCGGCTAGCTTCTGCAATCATGAGGTTTCTCTGTGTATCAGCAGGTGGCCGGAGCCATGGGCTCTTATTGGGGGCGATCAGCAGTGTTCTCCATCCAGCAAAGTCACAGCCTTCCAGGTGGTCGTTGGCACACTAGCATGCTATTCATTACCCACAAACCCTGAGCAGGCTGCTTGGCAAACAAATGACAGGAACAAAAAATACAAAACAATTGTGGGAAGACAGGGAAACAGTAGCAACAAAAGGCTGGTGAGAACCAATCATACTTTAGTATTATATGGTATAGCTATATATTTTTCAATTTGTTTGTATTAAGAATGGATACAATGACGTGTGTATATGTGGCACTGTGTGTTAAATATTTGTGTGTTAAGTATTTGCCCCCCCCTCTAAATTTTGAACTGAGTGAAGCTAAAGTCTAAAAACACGAGGTAACTACTGTCTCTATTGTCTATAATATACCACAAGGGATTCTGAATGAATGTGTTTTGAATGGGTGATATTAGTCTGGCTTAACTCAGCTTTGCCAGCAGAGGGCGCTCTAAGCTTTACACTTGACTGGGTATCAGTAGCTGACGCCAGTAGTGCCGAAGTAGAAGTCAGTACGTGATGAACGAGTTTAAGTGTACATGCTACAGCTCCTGATCTTAACTGTGTTTTCATATTTCATACAGGTAAGCTGACTGTAATCAGAACCCGGGTAATAGACATCAGTAGTTTGTTTTATTAGAGCTTTAGCTAACAACTGTGACATTAAGAGACATTGAATTTGACCGTGTTATGAGTGTGAATGTTTGCCGCCTTGTGTGTCTAAGATGGCGGACGCCGATAGTAATGACTTCGGTCGCTAAACACAAGCTACTACCTTTCTGTGTGAGCTGTAAGGAGTGAAACACATGTTTGGAGACATATGTGGTTAAGACAGTAGTGAGGACAAACAGTGTGAAACGGGATGAACCGAGTGAATGTTGTAGGAAACTGTGTTACTGTGTGTATTGTTTAGCAGGCCAAGCTAATGCTAATCACCGGTAAATGCTAACGCCACAGTCTGAGTGTCATGAAGGTTAAAGGAGCATTTCGTGATGTTTTGATAAGTGGAGTGTGCGGTAGTTAGTGTTTAAAACGTTAATTGTGAAATATTTGTGAAAATAATACAGTAACTTGCTGTGGGTTAAAGATTAGTTATGTTATACAATTCAGTTCATAAACATAATTCATAGAGGTTTAAAAACGGTAAAAGCATTGAGATTATTCAGTCTGGAGTAATGTGGTATTACTGAACTGTTATTTTCATGTTTTTATGTAATTTCAAGTTATGCATTACTTACCTGTGTGTATGTTAAAAAGAGTAATTTGACACTAAAAAGAGACAGTATTTTTGTAGCTACGGTCACTTGCTAAATACTTACCTGTAGTCCCTGTAAGAGTAAGTAAACATGTATTTGGGTACTTAACATGGGTATTGACACAAAGTAACAGTGGAAGCAATAGTGAGTATGGTACCAAGAGTAGCATGTTTGTTTAGTGTATGAGTTGAGTTGTGTATGAGTTGTGTATTATGAAGTGTATTGTTATTGATAGTAATTGAGTAAGAGTTATGAAAGTATATGCTTTGAACCAGTAGTGCCGAAGTAGAAGTCGGTACGTGATGAACGAGTTTAAGTGTACATGCTACAGCTCCTGATCTGAACTGTGTTTTCATATTTCCTAAAGGAAATAAATGTGTTATTCCAAGAGTGAGCGTCGCCTCATTCTTAAAAGTGTAAGATATATGAAAGGGGTCGCTTATAGCAGTTGTTCCCAACAGTTTTGGTCTGAGGCACCCACACAGCCCTGTGAGATAAAAGCATGTGCCCCAATGTATGTTCCAAATGCCTAACACTATTCATTATATAAAAGTGGATATTGTTGTGTCATAGTGTCATTTTTTCATACATACGGTCAACTGTTAGGTTGGTTTTGTCAGCAATCAAACTACTACATCTACGTGGAGTGAAGCTGAATGTTTCAACCATTTATCCATTACTTTAAACTAACCATTTCAGCCGCTTATGCAATAGCCTACTTTCAGCTAACTATTTTAACCGTTTCACCATTTTCGGTTGGGGATCACTGGCTTATAGTGACAAACATACAGAGAATTGCCACCCATCTCTGCACTTCCTTTCAGCTCACCAGTTTTCTTTTCACTCATTTGGGTTTTAGGGCAACTTTACTTAGGCAAACCACGTTATGGTGCATTACAGGAATGGAGTGTGAATCAGGAAATGCACATGCGTGAAACGCCAAATTGTAATATGAATGGAACCGCGACTGGTGGCCTACAAGCTGTGGAACGCAGAAAGTATGTCTGAGCCTTTACATTTATAATATGTCAGTGTTGTGTTTACAGCTGGTTACAGCTGCCCCTTAGTGAAAAAATTCCCCAACAAAAAACGGTAATGCAGCTTTAAGTCTCAGTATGTTGAACAGATGTACAAAGACGTCAACTAAGTGATACAGCTACGTTTTTGTTGTTGGACGTACACGTGTGTATGCTGTGCTGTCCACTGCTCTCTCACTTTCATAAAGCATTATTAGAATCACATTATTTCCACAATTTCTGCCTTCCTTAGAACCAATATTTTATATAAGATTTCATACCATGGCTGTGTAACTTAGAGCCTCACTCTCACCAGTCATGAGCCTCCCATTCAATCAATTTCTGGTGGGTTTTTCGATGTTTTTCAAAAATAATGGAAAGTCTTTCATGTGCTGCATGGCTGACACAGTCGGTATTCATCTTTCAGGGTGAATGAACTAGAGATCTTTTATGGTTCCATCCATATTTCTAAAAACCCTTTATATCATTGTATTGCTATGGTAATGGTCAGAGCCTTCGGACCATTCTGGATTCTGTTTATCTGATGTGAGTGAATTCATTATTTCCTTATTGAAAACGCAGAGAATGAACTTTATACTGAATAAAAGATAAAGGAAATACATGTTGGCTACTGTATTCTTATTCATGTTCCTCTTTTGTTCCACTGTGTTGCAAATGGAATGAAAAAATCTCAAACTGCCACCCTTTTGATTGCTGGATTATCCAGTTTTGTTCTTTGGGTTTCCAGAGTGAATAGCTTGTCAGGTTGTTTCACGACAGCAGGGTCAGTCGATAATGACGGAGCACCGTGTTGGTCCCCCGATCAATGCTGTTTTTCTTACATTCCCTTGGGGGCGAGCTGATTTGATAACTAAAAGATGTTGCATATTAGATTGTGCAGTTAAATATAGCTGTCATGTTGTCAGATGGTGAGTGATGATATTTGTGTTTTTGTACTCTCTGATTTGGTGCACAGATGAAACACTGGAGCACCAGAGGGAAAAACAAAATGTTATTAAACATTTTTCTCTCTCCATAAAACCTCAATATTTTATTGTTTTTCTATTTTGGGTACTTTGTACATGTATATTCAGACAGTTCAGTTCACACCGAAGGCAGGATTGTGTTTAAGCTTAATGCTTTGGACATGCATTATTGGGATATTTTAATCTCATTTACCCAACAAGACTACATTCTTCATTTTAAAAATGATACAGTTTATTTCTTTGATGTATGTAAGTAAAGGGTTAACTTCCAATGAGGGACTTCACTGCCAGCAGGCACAGGGCTCGATCATTTTAATGAAATTTTCACAAAACCATGTGCAGGAGCCAACGTTTCTTGGTATCTCTTTTGGAATATATATTTTGTATTGGCAGCGGTGGATTCACACACTCTCCCATTTGAGATAAGGCCATTTTGTTTATCCCATTACAGGCAGAAGGTCTGATTCTAAGAGCCTGCTCAAAAATGTGATTTGTCCCGATAAGCCAATAAATGCTCCTTCATCAGTTTAGTGTTCAAATCCATTAAAGGAGCACTCTCCTTGGCAGAACAGAAGAAGAAAAAATGACTGAGTACAAACAGTGCCTCGGAAGGCGCTCATTGATTTGGGGGATCCGAGAAATAAGCTTCTGCACCTCGACTGAATGGCAGTGACTGAATCATAAAAAAAGACAAATCAAATTTTGAGTTGTTTTTCTGCAAGTCAGGAAATAAATATATCAAACCGGCAACTTTCAATGAAAATTCGTATATTTTTCTTGCAACTTTAGCCCAAGTTGGCGGCTTTGAGTGGGAGCAGGTGAAACCCAGGCTCACGTGGGCAGAAAGCACATTTATTAAGTGAATTGGTCTGGAAACGTCTGTGAATCCCAACAACTCAGAAGGGCTGCTGGGGTCTACCAGGCCTAAACTGTCTGCAGGGAGGCAGACGACGAGATGGTTCACATTAATTAAATCTGCCATATGTTGGCAGTCTTTTCACATCCCAGGCTGCGTGTCCCACAGCACAGCAGATGCAACAAACTATCAATTGTTTTGGAAATGAAATCTATCAGGACTTGAACATGAGTGAGCGAGCGAATCAGCTGCTTCCAGTCCTCTTCCAGACAGGTTTTGCTGGTTGGCAGAGATCACAGTTGTCCGTCCTTGCTTGCTTTCCAAAGGGAGCCAGTAACATGTGGTCATCTGTCCTGTTATTGTTATTTTGATCTTTGCATTACAATTTTGTTCCAAATAAAAATGTTACAAAGAAAATGGTCTTTGAGAGATTGTTTTTCCTTTTGGGTGTTAATTGAAGCCTTGGCGGCTTCAGATGGATCAGATTGAGCAAAGACAACATCAGATGGACCCTTATGAAGTAATTTCAATGTTGGGGCTCACAGACTCTACCTACAGTGGCATCTAGGAGAGTTCAGATCTCGGCTTGCTGCTTTGCTCTCTGCAGCTTGGGAGCGAGATAATCTCTGTCGAGAGCACCGTCGTCAAAGGAGTTTTTCGAGGTCTTTATTGCCACTAATTAGATCGCCGTCTTTGAGAACTCTTCAAGGCCCTGTCAGTTCACCCTCTGTTGTGATCATCTACACATGGAGTTTCTAGTTTTTTTTTCCTACTTATTCTCTGTAGTGAGTTTGTAGATTGAGTGGAAGAACTCGCTGCGTACTTTCTGTCAATAGCATCCTCATGGAGCAAAGCTTGATGGGCCTTTGGATCAATAATTCCTCAAACTGCTTCAGCAGGGATTAACTACTCCTCTGAGGGAGCTTCTCATGTCAAAGCTCAGCTCATTTAACAGCTAATTAGATGCTTTCTATTGAACATATGGTTATTGTGAAGCATCTGTTTCAGCAGAACATTCAGTTAACGCTGAATTTGCACACACTGGTCAGTGGGAATACTGTGGCCCTGAGTTGGCTAATAGTGAATGGGATTTATAGTTTCAAGTATTTTCCGCCTGCAGTAGTTTTCCGTTTCCTTTTTGTTTTGATCAATAGTGGTATCTTGCCTGCAGTATATTCATTCACTTATGTATGTCAAATTGTCTAGTGGAGGTTTTAAGCACAATTAAAGCACAATTCCTTTTTTAATCCAGAGCAAATCATCATGACGTCGGAGTGGAGCATCAATTGTCCTTCCATTACCCGATCAATCAAGCCGGCATGCCACTGGCAACTTCCTCTCCCTATTAGATTCCATTTCATGACAAATGGTGCAGTAGATCCTCTGTTCATTACTCGCTCAGATACCAGACTAATGTCTAGCTGTGTTTTGATGTAATCATGTGCGTGTTGCTCATGTTAATGTGGCTGCAAACAGTGTCTATGTGTGGAATAATACACAGCCATGACGCAGAGGAGACCAGACTACACTACAGGTCCCTTCATAACAGACCCCTCTGATTATATTCATGAAATTCAATTACTCTGACACAGACAGATGGACTTTCTGTCAGTGGGGACGCTTGTCATTTGTTAGCATTGTCGGACATGTCAGCCCTGAGGTACTGATGGAAGCGAGGCTGTGTGACTGGAAACAAAAGAAGGGAGAGAAAGACGGAGGAGAGGAAGAGGAGACGCAGTGATCAAGGTTTACAAGCAGACCCAACATACTGTAGCCCTAAAGAGCCTGCTGTCATTTTAAAGTAATACTACTACCACTACTTTCTTTCCGAGAGCAGGATGCAAAGTTCGCTATTAATATCATGTCTGTGTGGTAAGCACAAGGCAGGAGTCAGAACGAAGTTAAAAACTACACAGGCAACCTTACGGACTCCAGGAAGTTACTAGCCGAGAAATAGTCCGACACATAACCTTCGCATAACACCACAACGGGTCATTTTTACACTTACACAGATTAAACAAACTAAATACAACATGTTGATTAGTGAGCTTTAGGTGGGGTTCGTTATCTTTGGACAGAACCAGGTTAGCTGTTTTTAGTCTTTGTGCTAAACTAAGCTAAATCAGGGACAAGAGGCTCTCCGAAAGGCCAGTCCACTTAAAAATTAGCTGTATAATGTTTTTTGTGGCTCTGGAGTATGAAATTATATTCCTATCTTTATTCAAGAGTGCATTCTTTCAGTTTGAGAGCATTTCTTACTGATATTACGTTCAGATTTTGTAATAATTTCCCTCAAAACCTTGCTCTCACACTCAAATAGTCACTGCTCGCGCTTGGATTTGCTCTGCTTGTGCTCTGCTTGTGCTCAAACTTTCTGCTTGGACTCAGATATGTTGTTAGATTTCCTGCTCTCAGCTTCGGCCCTTCTCCTCACACTCAGGGTGCTTCTGCACACTTGCAAATCTTCTCTCGGATTTCTCCTGCGCTCTGATTTTTTTTGTTACAATCCTATCAAAATTCCCCAACCAATAGAATGCCAGCAGTAGTGTTGACCAATGAAATGATTCCTGCCCCGTTGAGGGTGCGTTTGCTTTATGTTAGAACTAGAGATGAGCCGATACTGATACCAGTATCGGCTCCGATACTGCCTAAAACACTGGTATCGGGAAGTACTGGAGTTTATGCAGCGATCCGATACCACGTAATAAAGCCCTAAAGAAAATCTACGTTAAAGTAGTTTATTTATGTTCTTTTTCCGTTATAACTGACTGTCAAACTGGATAATAAAAGTTTGTTTGTTCATGTTTCACAAAGAGTTTAACCTGAGCCAGGCCGATAACAAAGATAGAAATCATATCACATCCATACAGGGATAGTAGTATACAGTTGTTAAAACATAATAAAACATATGACACACTGGTATCGGATCAGTACTTGGTATCGGCCGATACGCAAGTTCAGGTATCAGAATCGGTATCGGGAAGCAAAAAATGGTATCGGGCCATCTCTAGTTAGAACCATTGACTGTAAATATTAATATGGTTAGAACGTCTGTTGCGGGTGGCTGCTCTGTAACCGAGTTTATTTACCCCCGCCGTCCATCGCTTTATTATTACTATATGTCAGCAATGTGCACAGAATGGTCGACGCACTTTCACCTGCACTCATCAGGAAACGGGAAAAAGCTCTGAAGTAGGACATATCAAGTTATGTCCACAACTACGAGGGTAAGTAACATAAGCACCTAGCATATGGCGCTAGCATATAGCCTAGCTTGATGTCCATAAACAAATAGATTTTCTTTATTGTTTAGCTAGATTGAACGACATATGACGGACAGTATGTGTATATGTGATGACCCCACTTTGTATTTTTTCCTCGTTTGATTAACCGTGTTCCTGGGGATTTGGCTAATTTCATGTTAGAGCCAATTGTAAAACCTAAACTGTAGCTAATATAACTGAAAGAACACAAGAAACTGGATTGTTTGTCAGTTTTTGCATCACTGTTGTGTGTTGTTCATCAGAATTTAGTCTTCACTCCTTCATATAACATTGGTCTGAAAATGATGAATTCATATCAGTCTGTTTAAAAAGTTGTAACTTTAAGTAGAGTTTCACCACTATAATACATTTCTGTCCAAGTAACAACATATCTGAGTCCAAGCAGAAAGTTTGAGCACAAGCAGAGCAAATCCAAGAGCGAGCAGTGACTATTTGAGTGTGAGAGCAAGGTTTTGAGCGAAATTATTACAAAATCTGAACGTAATATCAGTGAGAAATGCTCTCAAATTGAAAGAATGCGCTCTTGAATAAAGATAAGAATATAACTCCATACTGGAGGAGCTTTGTCAAGTCTGAGAAAGTAACCCTGATAACAGCATGAGTTAGACTTGAGACTTCAAATAGTTGACAAAAAACTTGCGTTATAAAATGGGTGAATGGAACTTAAAAGATTGCGACATTTAACAGGGATGCAAAGTGTAAAGTGTAAGAGGCTATTGAATTGCATTATGGTAGATGAAGGGTCCAGACGTTTTTGAACTTGATCCATACTAGGGATTAAAAGTCAGGACCATTCTTTTTATGATCCAAGTCCCCTGTTATGGTCAGCTCTCTCTCCGCCCTGCTTTGGATGTCTTTTTCTTGTGTGTCTGTGTTTGTTTGTGTTTTGTCTGTGTTTTTCCGTTTTGGAGTGCTGGAGGCGTGGTCTGGAGGAAAGTAGGTCAAGGGGCGTGGCCGCTTCAATCATGCACTGCCGATCTTCACAGCTGCAGCTAATCATCCAGATTCAACCCAGCAGTATTTAAACCCGGGCTGATCAGACCCTCAGCGCCAGTTCGTTAACGACAACCTATGTGTTCCCGCTCAGACCTGCTGCTTTCTCCGCTGTGCCTGCACGCTCCCAACCTCACCGTCCAGCCTCAGTCTCCACTTTGGGAAAACCACCAGTGTACTCATCTCTGCCTGTGTCCCGAAACCACCTGGACTCTTCCCCGTCGGCTCGCCTCTATCTCGGACCAGCCAGGAGTTTTCCCGCTCTGACACAATCAACTGTGTAACTCTGAGTACACGTTGTTTAATTAAACCTTTTAAAACTGCTCTACATTGTCTGTGCGATAGTTCTGCGTTCTGGGTCAGAAACTAGCTCCTAACATCCCCCAACTTTGTGGAAGTGCAATACTGAGTCGCTAGAGTGCCCCTTACAAAATAATAAAAATAGGACAACTTGTCATCTTAAATCAGAAGCAGCCTCAGCTCACAGCCATCCATGCTAATGTGTTTGTAGTCAAGGTCCATCTACCCGCCATCTCTACTCCTTCCTGTCTGTTCCTTTTGCATTTCAACATATTGAATGGATGTCTCATATGCCATTTCAATGAATATGAAATATATTCAAATGAAACCAAAAGGAAAAGATACAGTACTTGGTCATTTTAATCCAGCTAGATGCCGCTCTGTTCGGTGCCCTCTGTTGGTGAATTATGGATGAGTGAAAATTAAAGCTAGTTGAGCAACTGCTGACAGTGTTGGTATACCTTTATCTAGACCGTGTGTGTGTGTGTGTGTGTGTGTGTGTGTGTGTGTGTGTGTGTGTGTGTGTGTGTGTGTGTGTGTGGCGGGGGGTGGCAGTTCAAACAAAGTAAAGGAGATTCTGCATGAGTCTTTGTGTTTCAAACTTGCCCCGAAACCTTCTGTTGCTGCAAGCTGGGATGAGTGGGCTGCAAAAACTGAGGCCAAACTCAACTCACAGGCTGAGGCTGTGAAGCATGACGCATGATCCGATTCTGAGCCTGCAGGGTTGTTATCACACCTTCCTCCTACTGTCGCTGTGATACTGCAGCCCACGCCTCATACTGTGCTTTAGTCCTCCTTGTGTAAAAGACTTCCATAAGAAGAAAAAATAAAAAATTCCCACAGACATTTCACACCTACTGAGAGTGGAGCTGGGAATACAAGGCAGAAAGACATGCCAAACGTGTGTGTGTGTGTGTGTGTGTGTGTGTGTGTGTGTGTGTGGTGGTGGGGGGGAGGGAAGAGGGGGCAGCAGACCAATACCCACATCTAAAACATCTGAGTGTTGCTCACTTCCAAAAGCTTCTGGAAGAAAGTATCTCCTTGGGGTAAGATCCTTTAGAGGAGCCTGGCTCCGGCTGGAGGGGCGCCAGTAAATAGACTGATCTACTGTATGAGAGCACCCTGAGGAGGCCTGGAGAAACTAAATCAGCGCTTTGCTCCAAACTAAAGCACCAGCAATGATGTCTTCTTATTTAAACTATCTATCTATTATTCAATAGTAGAACCTACTGTACTGTACTAAGTACAACTTTGAGGTATTACATTATTTCCATTTTATGTTACTTCATACTTTAACTCCATTACAAATCTAGAAAGCAATATTGTACAGTTTACATTTATTTGTCAGGCGTAGTTACTTTTTAGATTTTAAATGTAAAAAAAACTGTCATGGACTTGCAATGCTAAATATTAAACCAGTGTTTCCCAACATTTTGGGCTTGGGACCACTAAACGCTAAAATCAACATTTTTATAAAAACAATCAAATGACAAAGGAGTCGCTCGTAATGGAGAATTATCATCCAAATCTGCAGCTTGTCTTTAGGGGAGTTGGGTTGGGAACTAGTGTGGACTGTTAGCTGGAGAGGTGCCAGTTCACCTCCTGGGCACCGCCAAGGTACCCTTGAGCAAGGCACCAAACTCCCAACAACTCGGGGCGCCTGTCCAGCAGTCGCAGCCCCCTCACTCTGACATCTCTCCATTTGTGCATGTATAGGTCCTGAGCATGTGTATGTATTTCAGGCCTGTGTGTAATGTGTGTTCTAACAACAGAATGAAAAAATTTTAATTTTCCTTGCGGGATCAATAAAGTATAAATTATTTTATTTATTTATTATTAGAGAGCTTTATAGTTGTTATATTGTTTAGTTGTTCGGTCCGCAACTTTACTGTTTTGGTTCTCTTCCTGCCTGACACATTCAGCGACTTGCTGGTGAATGTGATGGAAACTTATCTAATATAACCATTTAGTGTAAATTGCTGAACAGTGTATAAACCTATGTAACCAACGTATGCCTCAAGGGAACACTGTGAAGAATGGATGGTGGGGGGAAACTCGGATAATGGCTGTTCTAGCCTCTTTTTCTTTTCTCATGCGGTGCATCTGTCTGACTTCAGCCCGAGGTCATAAGGGAGTCTCAAGTTTACACGATTGCAGGATTCCAAAAGACAGTTTTAGTGTTTTTGTTAACTCTTGACTGATTCCAGAAGACACTTTTACTGCTTATGGTTGATGAGGCGTGTTATCCTAATGGTAATGTAAAGCATTTATGTTACAAGCAAGCCAAGATTATATTGTTTGTACCTATACTTATATTGTTTAATATTCCATCTAAAGAATGTGTGACGTGCACCAACAACACCAAAACAAATTCCTTGTGTATGTGTTAAAAAACGTACTTGGCAATAAAACCCTTTCTGATTCTGATTCTGATTCTGACAAGATAAACAGACAAAACTTGTTTTATGTCCAGTCCTTTGATCGTATCTCATTGTGAACAATATTTAAGTCAACTCCTGTACTTCCTGTGACTTGATTCCATATACGCATGTATTGAATAAACCAGATAACAGACAACGTTTTGTCTCAAATCTTTATTAAAGTTTCTCTGTTCAGATTTCCACCACAGTGCACATAGTGGATTTAGCAACTACAGAGCCATATATTTCCCTCAGGAGTTGGTAGAGACCAAAAACAGAGCTGAAAGAGAGTGAATATTAGACTTGAATTCAAGTGTAAAAAAGAAACTGTTTGCAAGCAAGTTCATCTTATCAATTTAAAAGAACTTATTTACACTGCCCCAAGTGGCCAACAAATAAGTTATTGTAGGTTTAATAACAAAATGCACACATTGATGCATAATAACATTCTATATTTCAGTCACAGTGGGTATTTTTATGCAGAACATGTACTTTACTTTTAATACTTTGAGTTCATTTTGCTGATAATCTGTACTTTTACTAAAGTAGGATTCTAAACACAGGCCCCAGGCCAAGGCCCGGGGGGGGGGGGGGCATGCAAAGGTATATGGTTGACCATATATATTGTTGGATTTGGAAATGGTCATATATGACCAGTAAATGTATATGTTTACTCATGATTTGTTTGACCTTATGATTTAATGCATGGCTGTCATTTCTTCAATCTTGTTAATTTAACTTTTCTCTAATCATTCATTGGAGGGCATTTTTTCTTTCCTTGTTTTGGTAAAAAGTAAAACTGTTACAGTCTAATTTAAAAGATATTTATTTGTCTGTTTTGAAATAACTGACTTGACCTTTTGTGCTTTCTAATCATATTGACTATATGTATGCAAAACAGAGCATGGACTGGATGGGTCTAGAACACAGATTTTTCAAAACATCAATAAAGAAATTGATATAACAAAAAAAAAAAAAAAAAGAACACTCCATTTTGAAATGGCTGTTAGAGACATTACAATTATTATTTATAATTGCCAGGGTTGGTGTTTGGGTTAAGGGTGGGTGGATGGTGGTGGTGCTGGAGTGGGTGTGGGGCTCGATTTGGAAAATGTTGTCCCCCTGTTCATAATTTCTAATAGCTGGCTTGAACGGATCTGAGTATTTCTCCAACCACAAAGACTGTATTGGAAACAGGCTGACGTTGAATATCAGTGAGTTATTTACCCACCGTGGAGCATCAGAAGTTACCTATTGTTACGCGCCTCATGCTTGATGCTGTGTTATTACTCATTGTCTCTCTCTCTCTTGCCATACCTCCTAGGACTGCTTTATTTTGCATAATGAAAAAGCTCAACATATATATATATATATATATATATATATATATATATATATATATATATATAGAGGCTTTTTAACATTAAAAATGTCAAATGCCTATTATCTCAGATTGCAAAATGCCTAATTACCCTTTGCAGTATTACAGCAGTGAAACAATCACCATATGACCTAATTAAGTGTGTTTTCCACCCAATAGGGCAATAAAGGACAAGATCAATTGAGTATTTCATTATTGTAAAGATGTAAAGCCATGATTTAGATCCTACTGACAGTTAAGAGAGGACTCTGACCCCAATAATGCATGCTGCATATGGTGCTTTTAATGTTATACTGTTATTGAAGCTCATTCACTGATAAATGAAGTACTTGTTGAGATTCACTGGTGTCTGTTTAAACTGCAGTGTGTGTGTGTGTGTGTGTGTGTGTGTGTGTGTGATAATGCTGACAGTGCTAAATTTGATGGAGGGCTGCTCGCATTTACCTTGAGGCGCTCTAACGGAGATGCAGCTCCGTCAGCTTGCTTTTTGATGTTGGCTATGAAAGCCCCTTATTAGGATCAGTGGAAAACGTAGAAAACAAAATAAATAATCTGTGAGTGAGCAAGAGCTGGAAACAAATTGCCCGGGGAGAGATGTCATAAAAATGCAACTTTCACTACAAAAGACATCACAGACATGCTTGAGGAATCTTTTGTAAAATAAAAATAAAAATTCAGATACTTAGGAAAAGAGAGAGAGCAGAGACAGAGAGATAAAGATGACCGCTGAAGAGCAGGGGTACATATGGAGGGCTTGTGTGCATTTGTGTGTATTTGTACTGTGTGCATGGGGGAAAATAATAGCATTTGAATGATGGGTGTGACAGTGGCTGATGTCTGCTCAGTGCCCATGTGGCTCCAGTAATAAAGATATTGTGGCTCAAAGTGGTTTCATTCTGTCTTAAATGCTCCTTAATCTCTCCATAAATGACATATCTGGCTCCCAGTAAGGAGAGTGAAAAATGTAAACTGATGGTGCCAGTGCTACTGGGATTTAAGGGTTGTGTCAATAGAGAAAAAGCTGCTGAACTTAAATGTGAAAAGCACTCAGTGTATTTTCTCATTTTCTCTGTTTTTTATACAAAACATTCAGATATGACACACTGCACATAATAAGCTTGTGGAAATTTCGCTCAGAATTTAAGAGGCAGAGAGAAATGATATGATGAATATTGTGTGCTGGGAGAAGCTTTCTTTAAGTGCTGATGTAAGTCTGATACAAACTAGGAATAGGTGATGTTTCTCTGGTCATCAACAGCATTTTTCACAAGTCATTTTAACTGGATTGTCAATATGCCGTGTGTTCTTCTCTCACCAGGCTCTGGCCTTTTTGTTTTCCTATAAGGAGGGCAATTTGTGGAGCACACACAGAAGGGCAGTAATTGTCCTCTGCCTATCGGCTGTTGGGTGTCACCCAACATAGCCATATCTCCATTATACATGGATTTCTCTGCAACGTCATCATTGCTTGCGCACGCAACCGGGGGGGGGCAGAAAGAAGACGTGTTTCGTGTAGCTAGTAGTAGAAGCAGCAGCATAGCGTAAGTCAAAATGCCAAGGAGTTGTTGTGTGGTTAATTGTACAAACAGAGCCAGTGATGGGTGCCTGATGTTTAACATACCTAGGGGGAAGCATGCTTTTGCCAAAAGCCGGCGGAGGTTATGGCTTCAAGCCATAAGAAGGGCAGATTGGGGTCATATGCAAGAATCAGGCTCCCATTGTATCAGTCAGAAAAGTTGCAGCTTGTTCAGTTGTTCAGCTAAGTGATATCTACCTGTCAGGGCTGGAGTACTCGAGTCCGGGCCGTAGACAGTTAAAGGTCCGGACTCTAGATAAGTTTAGACTGCTAGCTAAAGCTACACCGATGTTTTGCTAACGTTAGCGCAACAGCGTTAGCCTAACCTGCTAGGTAAATATTACGACTGCCTTCGGAGTTTCTTATATCTGCGTCCACGTTGTCAACATAAGACCTGTGGCGTTAGTGCTCCTTTTGTACCATCATTTTATTGAATTAAATATTAAGCTTCGCTCCTACGAGATGGGTGGGTTTTTATTAAGTTACACACAAAGCTAACTGGCTATAGTTAGCCTGTACGTATGCTAGTGGATATTAGCTAATGTTGCAGAGACAGTGGCAGTAGAGTTTCGGCGAGCTAACCACGACAGTGTTGTCGCCCTCTCGCCCACAATCAACCTCTACTGCTGAAAACGGTCAACCTGCAGTGATGTTTTGAAATGGAGACACACATATCGTACCTTTTCCCGGAAATCCTGGCCATTATTTTAAGGCATAAACCAACCGGGCTTCTTCGGGAACCATCACCTTATCGTGGTGGAGAGGTTTGTGTGTCCCTATGAACCTGAGGGCTGTGTTGTCTGGAGCTTTGTGCTCTTGGTAGGGTTTCCCAAGGCAAAGTGGTCTCAGGTGAGGGGCCAGACAAAGAATGGTTCAAAAATCCTATGAAAAATCGAGGAAGGGATGAAGTGACCCTGCCCGGAGGAAGCCCGGGGCCCCCGTCTGGAGCCAGGCCCGGATGGAGGGCTCGTCAGCGAGCGTCTGGTGGCCGGGTTTGCCACGGAGCCCGGCCGGGCACAGCCCGAAAAAGCTACGTGGCGGACATCTCTCCATCCCATGGGCCCACCACCTGTGGGAGGAACCGCTGGGGTCAGGTGCGCTGCCACATGGGTGGCAGTGAAGGTCAGGGGCCTTGATGGACCAGACCCGGGCAGCAGAGGCTGGCTCTGGGGACGTGGAATGTCACCTCTCTGTGGGGGAAGGAGCCGGAACTTGTGCGGGAGGTGGAGCGCTACCGGTTAGATCTGGTGGGGCTTACCTCTACGCACAGTCTTGGTTCTGGAACCATACTCCTGGATAGGGGTTGGACTCTTTTCTTCTCCGGAGTTGCCCAGGGTGTGAGGCGCCGGGCGGGTGTGGGGATACTCACAAGCCCCCGGCTGAGTGCCGCTACGTTGGAGTTTAACCCGGTGGACGAGAGGATCGCCTCCCTACGCCTGCGGGTTGTGGGGGTGAAAACTCTGACTGTTGTTTGTGCATATGCACCAAACAAGAGTTCAGAGTATTCGGCCTTCTTGGAGACCTTGAGCGGAGTCCTGCATGGGGCTCCAGTCGGGGACTCCATAGTTCTGCTGGGGGACTTCAACGTGCACGTGGGCAATGATGGAGACACATGGAGAGGCATGATTGGGAGGAACGGCCTCCCTGATCTAAACCAGAGTGGTTGTTTGTTGTTGGACTTCTGTGCTAGTCATGGATTGTCTATAACGAACACCATGTTCGAACATAGGGATGCTCATAAGTGTACTTGGTACCAGAGCACCCTAGGCCAAAGGTCAATGATCGATTTTATAATCGTTTCATCTGATCTGAGGCCGTATGTTTTGGACACTCGGGTGAAGAGAGGGGCGGAGCTGTCAACCTATCACCAGCAGCCTCTGCCGTGAAAAAGGCAAAGCAGCGTGTGTGGGAGAAGTTCGGAGAAGACATGGAGAAGGACTTTCGGTCGGCACCAAGGTGCTTCTGGAAAACCGTTCGCCACCTCAGGAGGGGGAAGCGGAGAACCATCCAAGCTGTGTACAGTAAGGATGGGACGCTGTTGACCACAAGTGAGGAGGTAATAGGGCGGTGGAAGGAGCACTTTGAGGAACTCCTAAATCCGACTAATACGCCCTATATGGTAGAGGCAGAGCTGGAGGATGATGGGGGATTGGCATCAATTTCCCTGGTGGAGGTTGCTGAGGTAGTTAAACAACTCCACAGTGGCAAAGCCCCAGGAATTGATGAGATCCGTCCAGAAATGCTTAAAGCTCTGGGTGTGGAGGGGTTGTCTTGGTTGACACGCCTCTTCAACATTGCGTGGAAGTCTGGGACGGTGCCTAAGGAGTGGCAGACCGGGGTGGTGGTTCCCCTTTTTAAAAAGGGGGACCAGAGGGTGTGTGCCAATTACAGGGGTATCACACTTCTCAGCCTCCCCGGTAAAGTCTACTCCAAGGTGCTGGAAAGGAGGGTTCGGTCGATAGTCAAATCTCAGGTTGAAGAGGAACAATGCGGATTCCGTCCTGGTCGTGGAACAACGGACCAGATCTTTACTCTCGCAAGGATCCTGGAGGGAGCCTGGGAGTATGCCCAACCAGTCTACATGTGTTTTATGGATCTGGAGAAGGCGTATGACCGGGTGCCCAGGGAGATAATGTAGGAGGTGCTGCGGGAGTATGGGGTGAGGGGGTCCCTTCTCAGGGCCATCCAATCTCTGTACGACCAAAGCAAGAGCTGTGTCCGGGTTCTCGGCAGTAAGTCGGACTCGTTTCAGGTGAGAGTCACTCAGGCACTCACTGGATCGGTTCGCAGCCGAGTGTGAAGCGGCTGGGATTAGGATCAGCACCTCTAAATCGGAGGCCATGGTTCTCAGCAGGAAACCGATGGAGTGCCTTCTCCAGGTAGGGAATGAGTCCTTACCCCAAGTGAAGGAGTTCAAGTACCTTGGGGTCTTGTTCACAAGTGAGGGGACAATGGAGCGGGAGATTGGTAGGAGAATCGGCACAGCAGGTGCGGTATTACATTCAATTTATCGCACCGTTGTGACGAAAAGAGAGCTGAGCCAGAAGGCAAAGCTCTCAATCTACCGGTCAGTTTTTGTTCCTACCCTCACCTATGGTCATGAAGGCTGGGTCATGACCGAAAGAACAAGATCCAGGGTACAAGCGGCCGAAATGGGTTTCCTCAGGAGGGTAGCTGGCGTCTCCCTTAGAGATAGGGTGAGAAGCTCAGTTATCCGTGAGGAGCTCGGAGTAGAGCCGCTGCTCCTTTGCGTCGAAAGGAGCCAGTTGAGGTGGTTCGGGCATCTGGTAAGGATGCCCCCTGGGCGCCTCCCTAGGGAGGTGTTCCAGGCACGTCCAGCTGGGAGGAGGCCTCGGGGGAGACCCAGGACTAGGTGGAGGGATTATATCTCTAACCTGGCCTGGGAACGCCTCGGAATCCCCCAGTCGGAGCTGGTTAATGTGGCCCGGGAAAGGGAAGTTTGGGGTCCCCTGCTGGAGCTGCTACCCCCGCGACCCGACCCCGGATAAGCGGATGAAGATGGATGGATGGATGGATAAACCAACCATAGGGGTACACTCAAGGGTAACCATGCTGCTAACATTGGCTATTACATTAGCCTAAAATGACAATTATAGCCATACATATATATCACAGTAACACCTCAAAATTAAAAAACAGACAAACAGATCCAACTAAAATATATTGCATATTATATATATTATATACAAACAATAAGGAAAGCTTAAATACTTAAGGTTGTTGCAGTAGCGGACCAGCTCACCAATCTGGCTTTCTGCCCCTGGTATGCGCACGCACCCTGTAATGTTTGTAAACAGGAAACCCATGTATACTGCATGAACATACAGGCACACACATGTTTATGTATGCTCACGTGCACACAGGATGACATTGAATTTGATCAAAGCATGCGGTTATGTGTCAGCGTGACAGCGAGAGAGCTCATCATTTGCAGACTTTCTGGCTGCTCGCCCAGATAAGGACCATAAAGAATCGACCATGGGATAATGAACCACACCTGCAGCTGGAGGAGCAACTCCAAGGACGTCTCACAACCTTCTTCGCTCCCACATCTCATTATGAGCAGCGAATGGTTAAGGCTGCTGATTATAGACAGGCGTCAGGGCAGAGCAGATGGAGGGGTGGGGGTGGGGGGGTGGGGGGGTTCGTGATAGAGCTTATTCAACTGACACAACAGCGGTGCTGGAAGGTCAAGAAGGTGCTTATGAAAACATTGTTGGAGGCTGCTTCATACTGTGTCGGTCCTCCCTGATGCATGTGGCCTGAAATTGGTAAAGTGAGCAATGGAGCTGTGATATTAATCCGTCTTGAATTTTAATAGCAGATGGAGTTTGATTCACGGGAAACAGTGTTTTCTTTTTCAGCTATTTAATTGTGGGCACCATGCTGCAAAAGGAAATAATGAGAACAAATCATGTGTCTGTGGTGTCTAATAAACAATATGGATTGTTATATTAATGTGATTAATGTAATTCCCTGCAGGAAAACTCTGTTTTTCCTTATTCACACTGCAGATGGGAGTACAGCAGTGTTTGCCCACTCAAGCTTTGAACCTCTGAGCTTGAGGGTGATTTTCTTCCTCATCCTGCTAACAAACCTCAAACTCCACCTCCACAGAATTTGTAGTTTATTATGCTATTGTACTTTATTATGCTGGTGTAAAAAAAAGAGAGAGAAAATATGTTCTTTCTGTTATCCACACATGCAAATCACTCATCACCGCCCGGCTGCTTCCACGTTTCAACTCCCAACAGGACCTGATGCAAGAGGAGCTTACACTCACAAATAAAAGGAAAAACACTTCAAAAAAGCAACTGACTGCTGAACATCTGAAAACAAGTTGGAAATTTCAATTCCAAAAAACAGCAAAAATAAGTCAAAGTGTCGCCCTGCTTCCCAGGAGCTGTCGGTGTGACAGATGTCAGCGTGCACCCCCTCGCCACATGACCGCAAACCATTTACAGAATAAAAATGGTTCACCTTTTAACATCTTGGCTTGATTGTGTGTGTGTGTGTGTGTGTGTGTGTGTGTGTGTGTGTGTGTGTGTGTGTGTGTTTTTTTTAATAAAATAGGAGATTGTTTTAATGTTTTTATATAAATGTGTGTGAGCTCCTCTTGCATCTACTCTGACATCTGCACTTCTGTCATGTATGCCCAGGACAGGGTAGAAAAGTGATTCCCAACCAGGAGACACTTGAAATGTGGAAAGATTTTGCCTGACAATATAGGTTAGGAACCACTGGTGTAGATTAACAGTGCGCTATTTTACATTTCCCAATAGCAGCATGCATCTCATATTTGTTACCCGTATTGATAAGACCTAAATTTGTCAGCCCAGTTAAGGAGACAGAAAGGGGTTGTCGGTATTGAGTGCAAATAAATGGGTAATTAGCTGACGGCTGACTCAGGCCAATTGCAGCTTTGTGTGTCAGGGTGTGGATGGAAAAACAGATGAAGCACATCTCCCCGGGTGTCATAAAGCTTTGCTTTATGGCCAGTTTGTGTAGCCTTGCAGATTAAGTTCAAAGAAAGACGGCCAATCTTTTCTCCATGCATTTTAAATCCTGTTTCTCCTCAGCTGGATGTGTAGATCAATTCTTTGGGCTGTGCTGAGATATCCCTGGTGTCAGCAGCTATAGGACAGCTACAGGAAGTATGGGGAGGACTGGTTGTCTAAAAATACATTATTAAGGGGACAATTTCACCTCAGATTTAATAGTACTACTCACATAGCACCATGACCGTTCCACTCAAATTGCATACTTTCCTTCACTCTGGAGAAGCTTTCTTCAGCAGCATAAGCATTAAAGCCCATAACTCCCACAGGGTTACAATTGCAGCCTCCATAGGAGGCAGGACACTTACAGTCAATCAGTGATTCCTATATGAATCATGCAATGAGTTCCTCCTCAGAAACTACTTCCAGCATTTATCTCAAGAGAGCAGCTCTACATGGAAATAAATGGGCTGGTGTCTGGAGATGGCACGCTTCCTTTCTCTGTTAAGACACAAAGAGCAATTTCAAATGGTGGAACTGGCAGAGAACCTGCAGCTGTCTAATCTCTAACTATACTCCACCGCAGACAGCTGGTACAGCTGAATGATCCTGGTTTTATTCTTTTTAGGTTCAAAGTTAACTCAAAAAGAAACACAGTGTGAGCACCATGTGTTCTCTTGAGTCAAAAACATATCTGTTAGTAAAGACACATCAGCAGGATTGAAATTTGGTGGAAAGACATGCCAAATACAGAGGGATTTCAAGATAAAAGACAATGGATTTTGTACCGTTCTCTGTTTTCAGCACTACAACTCGAATCCGCTTTTGTCTCAGATTTGAAAAAATTAAAGAAAACACATCAAACAAATGCTGTTTCAAGATTTCAGCAGCGTGGCAAATACATATGAATAATTTATTTGAAAAAGTCTAGAAAATATAAACAGTATAGTTGCAGTGACAAAAACATGTTCAAACACATCCAGCACATAACATTTGCACACTTGGCATTGCAACAGTTAATCAGTATTTACAAAACAACCTTGGTTCTATGAGACCCAGCTTCACATAGAAATTAGAGCTGCAGTGCTCTGCAGAAAATATTCTTTCTACAACGTGACATTTTAATCCTTCTCCAAAATGCATTAGAGACACTTGGAAGGCAAGCCCTATAATTTATTTATTTATTTGACAAATACATCCCCCTCGCTTCCTGTGTCTGATTTAGGGTCAGGTTTACTCTGAAATGGTACCTGGGCTCTTTCAACTGTGTTTTTTCCACCATGTTTAAACACATTAAAAAACAAATTATGAGAAAATTGAATCCTAAAAAAAACAAAAACAAAAAAAACTTTCAGTTCAATTCAAGAAGAGTTTTCAATCAACACATACAGCAGTAGGGACTTAATTCTGGATCAATACTTTTTCTAGCATCAAACACACGCTTGACATTTGGCACTTTTAACATCTTTAACAAAACCATAAAAAGTGATATTAGTTTAGGCATTATTGAAAAATAAGATAAATTACATTCATGTTATCAGCATCATGACAGAGAGGAAAGTCAGCTGAAATAAATAAATAAATAAATAACAGTAATAGTTAGTACTTTTTTTCTACCATGTGACTGGTTGAAAGGTCCTGTGTTCCACTAAACTGTGAGACAAGTTTCTGAGTTCAGCTGCAGAGTGAACCTGTTTGTATCCCAGCAGAGCCAGAGTGTCGTTGCACAGATTCTGGACAGTCCTCACGATGTCAAAGCCCAGACGAAGCCTCCAGCTCTCTGCTGTCGCCCTGGAGTCTCTGGTGGTAGAGTACCTGTAGTTCCACTCTGACGGAGACGACACGTTACTGTTGGTGTTCTTTGCAATCCACAGCCGCACCCTGTCCTCCATCTCCAGCCCCACAAACCTGTAGATCTCAGTGGCCTTGTCCTTCGGGTTGAACGCCAGGTCCTCATACCGCACCAGCAGGTAGCGTCCCCGCAGCCATGCCGGTCTTTGCAGGCCTGTTTCTGCAGAGGCAGCCATATCCTTGCAGGTGCTGGTGATCTGTGTCAGGTCCACGTATCGAGGCTGCCGCCCGGTCGCGTTCCATATTTTCCAAGCGCGGAATTGATCTGAAAACGCCATCATGCGTGAGGCGAGGATGGCTCTGGGGTCTCTCACCAGGTGGATGATCTTCAGGTCCAGGCGTGGATCTTCTGTCAAGGTGCGCAGGTCTCCCACCTCAGGGACCCGCACAGTCTTTATGGCTATGTGTTCCCTTGACAGACATGACATGGAGGCTAGGGTAAGGTTTAGGGCCCCGCACTTCTTAGGACACCACGTTTCATCAGGCAGATCAGAGGCCGCTATATCCCCTCCTTCCGAGCACACGGGAGGGGAACAAAGCGCGTGGCTGGAGCTTCGGCGGAAGTAGGAGCTTGTGACATGGTCCCGGGGCTCCGGGCGGATGTAGTTCTCCATGAAGTGAAGATCACAGGTGTACAGATTGAGGAGGAGGTCCCTGTACGCTCCCAGAAGGGCCCGGCGGTCCAGGGTGCGACGCAGCCTGCTGCTGGAGTTGGTGAAAGCCTGCTGGACATGGTAGAGAGGTTCAAACACATAGAAGATCCCTGGGTGCTGGTTGAGGAGCTGCCCGGTGAAGGAGGAGCCGCTGCGCGTGGTGGCAAACAGCAGGATGTGCTTCCGAGGCGACTCAACTGGCATCCAACTGTCATCACATAAGGCTCTCCATCTGGAGTCTTGAGGAAAGAAACAACAAAGTCATGTACTTTACATGTTTAACTCATATTATGTGATACTAACATCAATTGCATCATGTTTTCGTAGAATAAGTTAAAATAACACATCACACAACCTGTTTGACCTATATTCAAGTTCTGGTAAAAAGAGGAGTTATTTCACTTACTTCAGAAGGGTTGCTTCAGCTCATAAAAGTGAAAATGAGTTGGTTTTCATTATAACTTCAGCTCAGGAGAAAGTAAACTACTGAATCAAGCCAATAAAGCTTAAATAATTTAAAGGATAAACATGCCTGAGTATGTTGCTTGTCTGCCGGTGGTTACTGAGGGGGTTTATGAAATGGCGGATCTCTAAATATAGCGCAAACAGCTAACGTGTAATTACTGCTGATGAGGAGTTGATTGCAAAGGGGATGTTACTTTCGTACACAGGAGCTCAGCGCCGGCGAGCTACAGCTGCGCTATGAGAGGGGATTAATGGAGATAAATTGGAAGATAATTGTAAAACGAATTACACATATTTCATTTCTCTATCCTCCCCGCTTGTTGGGAATTCCCTCATTTATTGATGCATTTTCCTTTTTCTTAGCCTCAGTCACAGTTTTGATGCTGGCTCTTTCTTTTTCTCTTTCTCTACATGAGGCTTTCTGCTAAAATAGTACTAATATTACAAATATTTCTGTGTATTTCCTGTCATGGTGCTGCCCAACCAAAGTTTGTATTAATACAATTAAGGTTATTTTTTGTTATTTTTGCAATAGGCTACATATAAACATATATCTATGTACCAAAAACACAATATGCTCTCCTGTAGTGAGGCAGGACAAATATGTGGGACAGTCTTGACTGGCTGTTGCGGTGTACCTCTGTGGTGTCTGGTCTGGCAGCGGTAGGTTCCCTGACAGGGCCCAGACAGAGAGTCCCTCAGGGTCCGGATGGCCGTGTACTGGACCCCAAGAGACGCACACACCAGCAGCAGCACCGTCTTCCAGGAGCACTCCATCCTGCCCCCCCCTCTGGCTCTACATCCTTCACACTGAAGCCGCCAGGGAGACAGAGACACACACAATGAGATTTCATTTTGATGCTTTTTCTCAGCTGCATACATGTACAGTTCACACTCCTTCACGCCTGCAGCCCTATACTGATGGCCAACGAGCAGCTTTTGCCGGAGCAGTTAGGATTCTTGCTCAAGGGCACTTAAACAGTAGAAAGTAAAGTATGTCACGTTAACTTTCCAGAAATCCAGATTTCCCTTGCCAGTTCGGAATGTGAACGTTTGTCCCAGAAATTGTGTACCAGTTGTAGTGCAGTCAAAAAGTAGGAAGGAATAGTTTTTGGGAAATATACCATAAAAAGATTGAAAACACTTCAGCTAGTTAGCTTAGATAGCTTATAGCGTAACGGAAATGGGGGGGTTGAAACAGCTATCCTGGCTCTGTCCAAAGGCGTACCTTTAAAGCTCACTAAATAAAATGGTATATCTCTTTTTACCATACAAAAACAAAAGTGTTTAAACTTTAAACAAACCAGTTAATTTGTGAGCTTTGGAGGTGCTGGGTGCCTTCAGAGTTTCCAGTCTTTATGCTAAGCTAAGCTGACCAGCTGCTGGTTGTAGCTTCGTTTAATCAAGGAAAGAAATTAAGAGTGTATACCGAAATGTCAAAGTATTCCTTAAAAGCACATGTGTTTGTGTTTCTTAAAACAAATGGAGGTTGCTCTCTCTCTCTGAGCAGAGCAAACAGACATCACCTTTTAGCATTTTTATCATAAGTAGCTTAAATGCTTTGAATAAACAGGTTCAGGATTTTGTTGTTCGGCAGAAAAACATGACTCAAAGGTCAGACTTTTACTGGGAAATGGTAGCAGTAACGTCCCTATCTACAATAGCTCCACTATTCAAGATACCGTGCACACAGTTGCATAATTGCATTTCATTTTTGCTTTCCTCTCTTCTGGGTAATTAAGCCTCTAAGCCCAGCAGAGAGCTACATAACCGGATAAATATAGCTGTCTTCACGTAGACGAGTGGAGAAGTTTCTTTTGTACCCTTCGAGTCTTTTGCCACTGGGCATGAAAGAGCAAAGGGAGATGTGATTTTCCAAATGGATTTGGGAAAAAGGTGCTGCCATCCATTTGTCCCTCTGCACCAAACTGATGGTAGGTAATCACACAAGATCCCTGGGTGCAAAGTGTGTATCCATCACTCACTGAGGCAATCATCATCCAAACCACAGGTAAATATACATCATATTACTGAAAAAAATAAATATCTTGCTCTTTCTGTCACTCTGTCTCTCTCCAGTCTCCATCTTGTTCATTAATGATGTGTATGTGTCCCTGGCAGACTCATATCCTCAGGAATGTATCACACTGAGCTCAGATCAGCTTTTGATGTTCCATTAATCACAAACAGCGCAAAACCAAAGACATTTACTCTGTGGGTGAGGGGGAAAAAATCAAGCTGACATCATGAGCCATTCTGTTTGAATACAGCTTAAAACAGCAATCGCAGAATGAACCCATCAGGGGAGAAACTTTTGTGAGCTGCAGACAAAATGACAGAAACGGGGACGCTGTAGGCTACTGTTTGTCCCTTTTTTTAGAACAACTTTAAAACTGCTCGGCCTGTTTGTGCGTTTGTTGAAGGACAGGAGAGACGGATGAAAAAGCAGAGAAATAGAAGCATGAATGACTGCAGATAATGAGAAGCTTTGACCAAGCTTTTTACCATCTCTGACACTTAAGAAAAAGAGGGGGCAAACCTGTCAAATTGACAGTGCTGCCATCCATACCCTATGTGTACTGCACAGCTGGCTGACCAAGGCACATCATATGATTCCTCAGCGACAGGTTTTGTTTGCCTTTCCAGTCGTGATCAGGGCCCGGAGCCTCCTTTGCTACACACCCTGCTGCCCTCTGGAGAATGAGGACAGATGCTTCAATGGATTGAAGCAATTTGATTTGCAAGTCCTCCTTTCTCCATGGTTTATAACTCCCCCTGCAACGGGACTCACATCAGGAATAATAGACACTCTGTCAACAACTGGAAGGCGACTGTGAGCTTCAGGCAGTCTCAGTTTTTGTATCCCTCAAACAATAATGGTGCTTACAGGGGATAAAAGCCTAGGGGACAGAATCAACCAAAGATTACACTGCGCGGTGCACGCCCCTCTGGCAGGTTTGAGTTGTAAATTCAGGCGTTGCTGCTGCTGAGATAACAAAGCTAGCAGCAAAAGTGTTGGAGTGCATGGTGCCGGGAAGGCAGTTGCCTCTGTGGAAAATAAAGGCAACAAATGAGGTTAGAAGTTAGTGATGAGGGTGGGATTGAGGGATTTGGGATGCGAGTGATTGAGGGATGTGACAGTGCTAAAGATTTTTCTATTAAGGCACCTTGGCGTGTTCACAGATCCTCTGAGTGAGGCGATTTATTGGCAAAGCCTGATGATCTAACCTGAGAAACAAAGAGAGTTGAGCAACAGTAGCAACGCTGGGAGGAGCTTTAAGCCTCCAGTTTGTCTTTCTCGCTCTGATCTCCATCTATCTATCCACATTTTCCCCTTCTTCTTCTCTTTCCCCCAACGCCACACACACACACACACACACACGCACATGCGCGCGCGCACACACACGCGCACACGCACACACACACACACACACACACACACACACACACACACACACACAGCCTACACTAAGAGTGCCACAGGCAGAGAGCAGAGCAGAGCTGCTGCGGAGTGCAGATGAGCTGCATCTGACCCCGGGCTACAGAGAAGCTCCTGTGATAGGGGAGAAGATGAATCTTGTCCTACAGAATTCCTACAGCACACACACACACACACACACGCACACACGCGCGCGCACACACACACACACACACACACACACACACACACACACACACACACACACACACGCGGAGTGAAGGCACTACATTACAAACAGAGGGAGGTAGAATGAAGCAAAATGTCAACGCTTCATCTGATCTTGTCTGTGGTGCATTCACAAACAGCACAAACAGAAAGAAACGGTGTTTTTTTTAAGCGTTAAATAAAAGGACTGATTTATTTTAAGTTTAGTGGAATACAGGACAAAATAGATGGATCAGAGACCTGCAACTTCTAAACTCATCCCGTCACTTACATCTATAACGTTACTGTAGGCTAGTACAAGTTTCAGTAGCAGTAAGATTCATGAAGAGCATACATTTGCATCTGGAAACATTGTCAATACATTTTCAGTGATTGATACCAATATGAACTCAATCTAGAGCACACTGGGTTACCACTTCAAAAACAACAGAATTATTTTATAAATAATTATTAATATCACTAGGACATCTGAGCCCATGTGGAGTATTATAGTAAAATTGTGAAGTAAACTCACCCTCGAGTAGCGCAGACACACTTTAAGTCGCTGTGTGGAGAAATCATTTACTGATCTTCTTACTATCCTCATTAACGTGATAGGCTACTCTCTGTCGGATTACAGCATATCTTGTTTGTTAGGTAACAGTTCGGTTGCTGCTCGCTGCGCGTAAAATGCAACAACAGCTGAAGAAAAGAAAAACCTTACCATCAACGCATTCGATCAGATATCTTCGGCCGGTCTAGTCCTCCTCTAGTGTGTGTGTGTGTGTGTGTGTGTGTGTGTGTGTGTGTGTGTGTGTGTGTGTGTGTGTGTGTGTGTGTGTGTTCGGATCGAGCGCTGCCGCCGGTGTGTCCAGAGCCGAAGTTGATTCAGAGCTGGAGATGCGCCATGGATAGAGAGCGGCGCGAGGCTGCGCGAGGAGGAGGCATATCTCTCCCCTCCGGAGACCACATAGGCTACTGGAGCTCAGTCTCTAGATTGGATGCAAGATTGCCTCGCCGTGCATTACGCTTTGATGCCGTAGGGTACGTGTCATTGCGTCTTAGAAATGCATGCGATCTTAACAGGCAGTAAATAGAACCAACATAGTGGGGTATAACTCAAGTTCAACTAAAATGCGATCCTGCTTCCGTTGCCATGATCATTTAATTTGTTTGCAGGTGCAAACGGACCCGAGATGTACATTTCATGGAGGCAGGTTCCATTGGCTGTCACTGTCATGCTCTCTGCAGGGTTTCTCACTATACACACACACACACTTCTCCCTTTAGATTACACTGGCACAATGACCTCTATTTTTCCTCTTTCCAGTGAGGATGACTGCTATCATCAGATGTGTGGCCCCCTCCTCACTCTGCTGCTGACTCCCTGGTGTGAATATGTGAGATGGGTGCCATAATTGCCAGGGGGGAGGGGGAGGAACTGTGACAGTTTCATTACTCCTAGGAATGGGGGTCAATTCTGTTTGCGCTCTTTCAGATTTATCACCTGCTGTGGCAGTGTCACGCTGGCTAAAGTGTGTCTTTACTGTGATTCGCAGACAGATTGGTGAAATAATGTTGCTGTCATGGCTTCATCTCAGTTCTCACTTGTATAATTTCTGCTGTTGGATGATTTAGCCTTAAACCTTCTATCAGTGGGGCATTAGTTGTTCCAACTTTTCTGCCTTCATCTAACCTGTGTGCATACCTTTCAGGCAGTGCAAGTGATTACACCAAAACAAAGGCAGGAAGAAAATATCTCAGAAATGGTAACCAGAGGGGGAGGAAGTCCTACCTATGCGCTTACAGAACAGGCGTTTTCTGGTCATAAAGGGCTGAGGCAAAGGTCTTCCTGTACAAGCACTCACAAAGGACGACAAGCTGCCAAGAATGCCCGATGAGTGATACAAGAGGTTCCCCTCCTCTGCACCTCTCAGTGCTGATCCCTCGCTCTGCCTGCCAGTAGCATTGATTCCCCGTCTCCGAGCAGCCAGACGCCTCCACAACTTCTTGGTAAGATTTGAAACAGGCAATAAGAAGGAGTTGAATTTTCTGTTAGTGAAAAACTGAATCCTCCACGGGCCTCCCTGTTAAGCTATACCCACACTTCCTTGTCACCATGCACACAGGCAAAGAACATAAAATCAGATGCGCATTAGAGATTTGGAGTGCCTTTCATTTTTCTTTTCCAGAGCTATCAGGCTTTCAACAAATGTCTCACCAATCTGCACTCTTTCTTCCCAATATCTCTGTGATCCACCCCCATTTCTGATGTTTAACATCACAGCAGTCTTTCATCATAAAGTGGATGGAAATGCTTAGCTGAAATCTCTCTACTGTTCGCGATAACCTTGTCTCCTTAGCTCACTGACTGCTTTTCTATATCTGGGCTTGCTTGGCAACTTCTGTACCTTCCACTTTCTTTTAAAGAAGCGATCCGTCAGTCAGATTATCTGTCAGTCAGCTCGTCACAAGGCAAAGCAGCGCTTACAAAGGTTATCTGAAGCAGGAATTTTGCCTGAGGAAAGCTAGTGTTTCTAACTCCATCTCAAATAAGGGGGCGGAAAGAAAAGCAGCCCCTTTATTCAGCCCTCCCTTGCCATAAGTGCAATAAGCAGGTGAAAAGAAATCTCATTTCACCCACTAGTATGCCAGCAGAGACAGCTAAATTTAATTCAGCAAACAACCAGCACAGGGCACACATTCTCTGTTTCTCACTGCGATTGCACTGGCATCATCTGAGAACGTCTCCAGAGTTATTGTGGCTTGGACAGTAATAACACCATGCAGACACAATTATTTCATTCAAATGAAGAGCTTGACATTTTTGAAAGGCACTTATTTGCTTTCTTGTTTAGAGTTAGATGAGAAGTTTGATACCATGGTCTATAATATATGTATATGCATATATATAATATATGGCTTCAGCCAGCAGAACAAAGGCTGGAAACGGGAAACAGCTAACCTGTCTCTGTCCAATGTCAAACTATTTTAAAAATGAAATAAATACAATATACAGTACTGAGTAGGATATTTTTTTAGGTTACACTTTACTTGAAGGTATTTACATAAGAGTGACATGACACTGTCATGAATGTGTCATAAACATTATAAACAAGTCATAAACGTTTATGACAACGCTTCTTTTAGTAAGTGTCATTCGGTTTTTGTCATGACAAGTTATGGTTATGGTTAGGTTATGGTTACGGTTAGGGTTAGGGTTCATGTGTCATGACAGTGTCATGTGTCATGACAGTGTCATGTGTTCATGACAGTGTCATGTGTTCATGACAGTGTCATGTCACTCTTATGTAGATACCTTCAAGTAAAGTGTTACCTTGTTTATATAACTTCTGCTCTCAAACTGTGAGAAGGCCCATGTTTGTTATCTGGATGTTTTTTTGTGCCTCATATTTCTTGACTGTTAATAATGGGAGGTCTTGATAGAATTCAATGACGATGACCCCCAATCAGGTTTTGCGTCTATTTGATTGCTTGTTATCCTTAATCCCACAGAACTTCTGTTCAGTGTTCAGTAAGCTATTTAGGGAGAAGAGGATCATCTGGCAAAAAGTTGTCTCGCCCGTAGACAATCCCATCACAGGCTGTTTTCTATGAAAACTCCAAATCACAAAAGAGGCCGACCGTCTTTATAAACCATAGCTTTCAGCTAACATTTACCCAGCCATGGTTCCCACCCTGCTTGCCAATTTCGAAAGGCTTCATTTATTAAATTTAGGCGGGACAGGTTGCCGAGGTGCTTTGCTGCCGGCAGAGTGAGAGAAAATCGTTGAGTGACACATGGGATGATGAGAGGAAGGAAGAATGTGGGACATAAGGGATGAGAGCGGCAGAGAGAGAAAGAGAGAGAGAGATCACAGCAAAGAGGAGGAGAGGAAGAGCAGGAGGGGGAACGAGACAGTTTACACACGCCATCTGTGCACCAAAGGTGTGGCTGCGCTGGCTTGCCTTCACGATGTACGTCTGTGTGATTGTTTTTGAACGAAAGATCTGTTGAATATAGATGGTCTCATTTTCACTCCCCTGTCTGCCGAGATCTCCCAATTTTTATTATTTCATCTGCACATGAGCGAGCAAGTCGGCTCTGCTGTTGTGTTGTTGAACCCTGCTGTGTGCAAAAACAAAGTTCTGCTTCTGAGCAAAGACTTGTAATTATCTGCTGTATGCATGCAGGTAGCTCAATGCCAAGTAATGAAATTAAAACTTTTCCCTTGCTTTAAAGTTTTCTCCTGGCACCCTGATGGGCATTCATAGACAGCTCTTTACTTCTTACATGCCAGAGGAGCCAATTACAAGTAGTCTCTTTTTGCTTGCAAGAAGACTGTTCAAAAAATGTCCCTCATGATGCTTTACACCAACACATTAACAGGTAGATAAACTCATTTGACCTTGTAAACATCACAAAACGAGGACAATCACATATCACAGGAATTACAGAAACAGAATGCTTACTTTAGTTTCATCACACAGGAGAGTTGAAGTTTTACAATCTGACAGAGAGCGTTTATCACAGCATCTCAGCCCCACGACCACTAGTTTCTAAGTTATAGACTTTGGATCAAATCTACTGGAAGCCTTTGAGACAGTCGATTCGAGTCAGTTTTATTGAGAGCGTTTGATTGGTCCTGGTCTCGCTTGGATTGCCCCTCTGAAAATAACAGACATAAATTTCTGCCAGGCTGCGATCCAACCACACTTCCACATGTCTGGGTAGTGAGCAGACCGTCATTAGGAAAGAAAAGCCCCAAGTGGCTTGTCTCCCTTCTGCCTCTAACATCATATTATTATTATTATTTATTTGGACCCAAAGACCTCCCTCTGCAACCATTTTTCCCCCAAGCACTTTTGTTGTGAAACCAGCCCATCAGCAGTGCTCTCTGGTGCATAATTGGTGCCATTAGCACAACGCATCACACACTCTCAGACACTGTGGCTGGATAGCAGCAATATCGAGGTACACTGCTTTCTCTCTCTCTCTCTTTTTTTCTATCGCTCTTTATCCCACCAACTGCTTCACACTCGCAGGGCTCGCAGCCATCACATTTGTGGGAGTAATGGGCCTGGCAAATTACAGCAGATCGGGCCTCAGCAGGCTCAGCCCGGCAGACACCAGGGAGCACCGAGCAGACGTGCTGATTCTACAGAACATGGCCGGCTGATCTGACAGAAAGAGGTTCCCTGGGAGGGAGCCAAGAAGGGATCATGTGATTTTGATCGGTGTGAATAATGGACCAGTGTGTGTGTGTGTGTGTGTGTGTGTGTGTGTGTGTGTGTGTGTGTGTGTGTGTGTGTGTGTGTGTGTGTGTGTGTGTGTGAGAAAACTTACGATAATCCATACATTTGGAGTCTCGTCACATGTCTTGGTGTGTTCCGCAGAGGTTGTACGAGCCCAAGTAAAACACAAGTCAGGTTACAACTTGTCAAATACACAATTTCCTGGGCTGATTTCATTGATTCTTTTTCTACAGTAGTTTTGGTTTTGCTCTGCCACCGCTAGTTTGCCCCCAGGAGGAATTCAAAGTAATGACAACAAACCTGTCGGCGTGTCCACATGATACAAGCCTTCCATGACCCCCCCCCCAACGCAGTTGCTAGTAGCCATGGTAGCCAAGGAGGATTAAAAAAACATCTTCATTCGAGTTTCTGCATGGGAAGGTCAACAGACGCCACAATCTTCTAAACATAGCCATACTGACAAATACAGAGAGAGTTGTGTGGAGCTGATAGTCCTAATTAGCTTTGTAGCAACTCATTTGGCAATGGCTTGAATGTAACGGACGTTATTATCAAAAAGTTACGTACTAAAGCTTTAAGCTCAAACACATATGCAGCACAGACAGAGACAGACATGCAGCTGTACTCTGAGAGATGCCTCAACAGTGTCTCACTGTAACAAACCGAAGGAAGCCTGCTGCTGGATCTTGCTGTTCTCTGAGGCGTGCTGATTCCTCCGCACTCTGTCGGGCCCCCCGGGGGTTTTTCTGTGTTTCTTAATTACACCTGAGAGCAGCGAGTAGCTGCTCCTCTTCCACATCTGTGTCTCCATCAATCAAGCCTGTGAAGGGGCGTACGGAAAGCAAACTGGCAAATATGGAAGACACTCGCTTCCTCCTCTTTCTCTCTCTTTCACTTAGGCCTATCTGTTTCGTCTGTGCTTATACAAGTAGAAACATAAGATTGTGTATCAAGTAGTCAGCTACACTTTGACATCAAATCAGGCTGTTTTTCTGTTAACGTTGTTTTGAAAACAAAGCATGACCTTGTGGGAAGAAGGATTATTATAATAAACTAAAACTGAAACGAAAGTAGACAGTGAAAAGTATTTGAAGTAAACTGAAACTAAATGAAAACTAAAACTAAACCGAAAAACGAAACTAAAGTAAAACGATATTGCCTGGGTAAAAAAAATTATAAAAATAAAATAAAACTAGTAAAATTAATTTCAGTTTTAGTGTTTAAGCTATACTATTTCACTACTGAAAAAAGTAGACAGCATGAATTCCCATCATTCGTTAGCCTGGTCCTAACAGACTCTGGTACATTTCATTTGTACAGAGAGTCTGGCCTCTCTCCATTGACAAGTGTTAACTTCCTTGAAGGCTGGTACTCTGTTGAAGTTTAAAACTATTGGATCTGCCCAGAACCACTCTGGATCTGCCATAACTAATCGCTAACGTTTGGTCGTGACGTATGTCATGCGCATGTGCAACAAGAGGGGAGACCGACAACAACTATCGGCTTATATTTAACATTAGCATCGCTAGCGTTAGCCTTAGCCAACTCCTTCACCACTAACAGAGCGAGCTGGAAAATCTAACTTTTCCCGAACCCCGTGGGAGGAGGGCCACAACATCATGGCCACCAGCACAACTCAGCAAAGATTGTTCTTGCTCTGGCTTTAACTTCTGGATATTCGGCAGTGTTGCCACAACGGACCGAATGGCTTCTCTCGCATCTTTCTAGTGCACGTCCTCAACGTCATCGTTCTCAGCCACTCCCTCTGTTTGCTGATTGGACCGCCAAATATTTGACCGGAGAAAACCTCAGAATATACCGCAAACCCAGACGAAGTACTGAAGGGAAATGAAAATTGAGCGGAAGTAAGTAGGAGGGCGGAGCCAGGCTAATCATTCGTGACATTGAACCACAGAAATTGGACATTTGGACTTGACATTCCCGGAGAGGGCGCTGTTACTCTTCTTACTCAACGCTATTGTGGTTCATTCATGGCTCAATATGACACTTTTCATAAAATGGGAGATAATGTTTGCAGAGAGCCCAGAGCAGGTAAACCAAGAAAAGGTTTCTAAAGGACGCCAACATTGTGCTTACGAAATGCAATTGCTTGGCCTCCGGCAGTGACGGACTGGGATCAAGGGCACTGGGCATGTGCAACACACGGCCCTATTTTTGTCAATAGCTAGCTTGGAGTGAATCTTTCCACCCACCCCACTGCAGTACAATCTTGAATATTTGTGGCTGCATGCATAAAATAA
Source organism: Sander vitreus (assembly GCF_031162955.1). NCBI lineage: Eukaryota > Metazoa > Chordata > Actinopteri > Perciformes > Percidae > Sander > Sander vitreus. Next base: position 24,588,461 of record NC_135862.1, read on the forward strand.
CTTCAAAATTAACCAAAGACAAATTATCAGTAGTGGCCTATAGGGGTTCATAGGGAGGCAGCCCTTCTGACATTTGCCCAAATTCCAGATGGCCAGTCCATCACTGGCCTCCGGTAGTGCTGCTTGCAGCTTTCTGGAGAACTGCTCATCCAAACACACTCGACACTGCCCTTCCTCGGATCCTGACCAATACACCTGCCATGACATAGTAGCATCACCGAGCAATGCTAGAGTATACACGTCATTTGCTGACAGCTAGCTATTTAGGACCCGGCTATTTCCTGGGAACAAAAGCGTTGTTAATGCTTATAATGTTGTATGCTACAATTTAACCTCTTCGGTCTTTCTTTCTTCATCTGATCTTGAATGTACTGCAGCGAGCGATGAATGGTTGTCGAGACAATCGAAGGACAAACATACAGACAGACAGACAGACAGACAGACAGACAGACAGAGACTCCTTCTATTTTACTTATATTTATATCTCTTTTATAGAAATAACACAAAAAAAAACATTTAATATAATAAACATGTAAACAATTGGTTTAGGGTTTTCTGCTCTATCTTCCAGAGAGCCCACCTGTTCACAGCTGCAGCTGCAGTATCAGATATTGGTATTGATATAATTAAATTAAGAACAACAATGGAATAAGATTTAGTGATTTATATATACCAGCTGAGCAAATATTTCCTAACAGAAACCATATTTGTTCTTTGAATGTATTGGCACTGCTGTGGAACATAAATATTTATCACGGCTTCACAAGGTTAAGTGTGTGGGAGTAATACGATCTGGCAGCTGAAAATATTGCTCAAACACAACATCTCCAGATTGTGTCGCAAGACGGAACGTTCAAGAACACACCAGTGCCGCTTTGCATCACCAAACATCACTAAAATGTTTTTGTGTGGCCCATTGTGCAAAAATGTTCAGCACAATAAGCCTCATCAATATTGCAGCTTGTTGCTGCCTCACTGGTTGCATTTTTGGTATGCAAGAGGGCAGACTGTAATTTGACTCCTGTATGTCCAAATTAATGTAGCACAACTGCACATCTAAAACTCCCCTATTCATATGTTATATCTTGTTTGTCGAATCCGTACATTCAGTAAACCAAAGTGAAAAAAAACATCACTTTGTGGTTTTGTGTTTCCAGTCTAACCGGCAGTTGGCAGCACCTTCATATTTATTGTGCAGACATGAGAGTGGTATTGATTCTCTCATCTAACTCTCAACAAGAATCATTACCATAATGTCAAACTATACCATTAATCCATGTGACTATTTGCCGAGGTAGAATATCCAAATGGATCAAATAGTTTTTTTTAAATTTTCCACTCCAGTGAGATAAAGTCTCCTTCCGTATAAAAGCTGAAAAAAGACTTTCACTTTCACCCCTCTACTTTATTATGTCGTAAAGATCCATCATTTAAAGTTCAATAAATGAAAGCCTTGTAGCTATAAAATGTAAATGTTACATGTATAACTGCACAATATATCTTTTTTTTAATCGTCATCGCGATATCAACTGGCGCAATAAACATATTGCGAAAGGCAGCGACATATCGCGAAAGACACTCAGAGATTTTTTGTGTTAGTTGAAAGAAAATATCAGCAGAAAAACTGCACTTTAAAATGTAATGTCATTCTTTTCTTAGTGGTGCCTTTTATATTCAATCCAATGTTCAATTTGTTCAATAAAAGAAAGTTGGAAATGATTTCCTTTCGTTTTGTTTTTAATTCAACAAGGAATTTGTTGTATTTTAGCAGAATAGTGAAAGCAGCAGAAAGGCAGAACTGAGTACACTTTAACTGTTTCTGTTTGTTTATCGCAAGTAATATCGTTATCGCGATATTCAACAGCATTATCCCATATTGCATATTTACCTCATATCATGCAGCCCTAATTTTGACACTTGAATTTGTTTGTTTCTAAACCTACATGATGCATATAGCTTTCCCCAGTGTGAGGTTAGTGGGAGCAGCACACTTTATTGTCAGGTAGTGAGAGGTGTCAATACACGATGTGATTCGCGCATGTGCAGAACGTCTGCCATCTTTGACAGCTAGCTACGGCAACACCACTTGGACAAACAATAATTACCTACCGACGCAATACGAAACGCGAAATATATATAAATACAGGCCTATATATATAATTTCCCTATTATTTCCCTATTATTTTTATGGGCAGTTGATTAGTTGTTTTAAGCCGCTACAGAGCTCCGCAACGCCAGTTACAGAGCTCCGTCGTATAAGTGGCAGTTGGTAGTTGTGTTCAGCCACCAATAGGTTCCCAACCTGGGGTCAACCCCTCAGGGGGACGGCAAAGATCACAGGGGGTGCGCAAGTCTTTATCTGGTTTGAGGTTGAGGTAAAAAAAATATATATTTGCAGATGTTAAACAAATTATGATAATACACTAGAATATATAATGTATATAAATAAAATTGTAGGCATGCTACTTAGTAGGCCAAACCTCCGGGACCTCTTAACCTGGGACCCTTGCTGTCATCAGGTCAGCTGCTAGCTGCTATCATCCTCATTTTCCTGCCGCCACGGCATCACTATTTTATGAATGAAACATGACGGAGAAACGTAAAAGTGCTGATAACTCCTCTGTATCAAAAAAGAAAGTAAGGCTCTATCTAGAGAATTACCTCAACTTCGGTTTCGGAGGTGGGGCTCAGCTTTTCTTAGACATAAGTAGGGGGGGGGCGCCAAGGAAAAAAGGTTGGGAACCACTGGTGTAGGGGACTCACATCGTGTCTTGACAAGATGAACAGCTGAGGCGTTCCAGGCCCCGGGGTTACTGACAGCCAGAGGGAGAGCACAAGTGTTTCAGTGGCTGTGCTGCAGAGGAGCTCAGCGTTGATCTACAGCAGTCTGCCACTGCTGCATATTAACTCTAAACATCCATTAATCACATTCTAATGAGACGAGCACTTGTGCTCTCAGTTTAAAAGTTCTTCTAACTGAACAAATAAGATTACTTAATGATGATGATGAATCCTTTTTCCAGATCCTAGTTTGAAAGTATTTATTGAAATGCATGACACACTGGCACTGGGGCAGCTGCACATGTTTTGTTAAAATATAAACTGCACATTTTACTGTATGTTATCAAGTATAATAAAATGCACAGTTGAATCAATATGACCACAGTCAGCTAGTCAATAATCACTTCATATACTGTATCCCATTTTGTGTTTTGCAAACATAAACTGCAATATTGGATCAATAGTGATATTCACTCTGCAGCAGTGCACTGCTAAACTTCTACAGCAGATATTGATTCTATATTGCAGTATATGCGTGTAGTGTTAGGTGAGATAGCTTAAGGTGTATTTTGATCAAAGATAGGAGAACCTGCACAAAGAAATGTAAGATACTGTGACAACATTTGTCAAGTGTGCTGTTTCATGTCTTGCTTTTCATATTCAACAGAGCCCAGCCTTTTAAACATCGACAGATAGTGCGGACAGCTTGAGTCCGTTCTTTTGAGTCTCTTGATTCTCTTTGGTTTTTCTTACACTGACTTTTTTCTTAAACATTTTTTTAATTTTAATTCCACATTGACCCCTGATAAGTAAGATTTTTGAAAGAAGAAAAAGTGCAGGAGACTAATGTAGCTCAGCGCAAATTCTTTCAGGAAGACTTAACAAATAATCAGTCTCTCCTAAAGCAAATCAGCGCTTGAGGCGCTCTCCTTCTGATAATCCAATCAGGAACGGCCAAAGATTCCATAGGCCAATCACAGCATCACAACACTGTTTTAAAAGCGCTTTCTCTCCCTGTGCTATCAGCTGTCATTTCAGAAAGGCGTCGTCCCTCCTCCTCCCCTTCCACCTCCCGTCCTGGTGATTCTACGGCTGTCGCTCCAGTGCCTCCTCGGTCCGGTCTTCCGGCCCTTCTCCACCGCCACTGGTGTCTGGATTCCATCGGGGGGTTACATCATGGTTCCCTACCCCTATATTAAATGTATTAGTATAGCAACTGAATTAATACAAATGTATTAATATAACAATGGAGTTCAAATTATGCTCTTGTTCAATAAAACATTTTGCATATCTGCAAACAGTCTCTCCTGATTGAATTAGGTTTGCTGGTATTTCTGTGTCGATCGTTTGCAAAAAGAAAGAGACAAATTTGCATGATAGTCAATCATTCCTCCTTGGTAAAAGGGGAGCGTTTCTTCTTTAAAGATGCACCGATCAATCTGTAGAAACTGACTGTATACTACCTACCCAGCACCAAAAAGCAGAGTATTAGCAGCTAAAGAGCCAGCTATTTCCCTCAGGAGCTGGTGAAGAGCAGATCAGAGCTAAAAGGAGAGTGAATACTAGACTTGTATTCATCTGGTGGACAGAAACGCGACTCTAAATAAATGTTAATGTTGCTCCATGTCTACTGGATGTGCAAATAGGCTGTTGTTTGCTGACACATGTGATAGCATGTCAATGTTATATTTACAGCTTGTTGCACTCACTCCAAAATGGCAGATTATTTAATTAATACAACTTCAAGATCAATCAAAATAATAGTTTTAGCCTAAATATCTTAAAGTTAACTCAGCTAGCGTCAGAAAGAAAACATGGTTAGTTTTTCCGCAACTAACAAATGTGTTCTGATCCATGTTGCTACTCTTAACCTTCCTTCTGCAGTTAAATTAATTACTTTAAAGTGCAGGGCGGCAGGTGAGCAGGTGTCATAGTGAAATCACTTTCTGTTGGGACTCTTTTGACACTTGAGCTTCAGGTATTTTGGGCCGTTACACTCTGCCTTATTGCCACCAAACAATCTGTTGACAGGAAAGCAACCTGACTGGTTTGTAGTCATTATTTGATGTCACGTTAGAGCCACACCACACTGTCAGTCAACCAGAAAAATTCAAAACACAGTTGTTAGTTGTGCTTTATGTACTGAAAGACAATGTGTTGACATTTCTTTCTTTTTATATATATATATATATATATATATGTATATATATATGTATGTATATATATATATGTATGTATATATATATATATATATATATATATATATATATTTTCTGTCACAAGACAAAATGGACAAAACTTGTATTGTTCAGATTCTACTATATAAAAGAAAAGGGAAAAAAACAGCATCAACATGAAACTGAAACCATAAATATGACCTTTTCACAATTTACCAAGCTGACAGCTGATGTCATTTGGACATACAATGCCTTAGCACTACTTTACAAAAAGTTGTTAAGCATAACTTTCAACATTATGAGTTAACCTCTCAGTACAACCAGGATCCACGTCCATTTTTATGTCATTGGTCTTGTTTCGTCCAGAGTGAGAGGCTGCTTCCCTCTGCTCCAGTGAGGTCTTTGCCCTCCTCTTTATCGCAATCACCGCCACAATCGCTCCAACCCCCAGCAGCAGCCCCACCAGTCCAGCCCCCACAGCATACATGGTAACATTAGAGGCTGCTGGCGGATCAGCTGTGGGGCTAGTTTCATAGGTAATGGTCACTAGTTGCCTAATTGTCCTATCTGTCAAGCTCAAATTGGTCTCCTGTTTCAAGATGCACCTGTTTGTGTCATCCCAGTATTGGCTATCAGTGAATGCATCATCCCTACTATCGTTGTAATCATAATCCCCTTTGTAATCGTCCACCTCCAGGAACTCAGTTCTTCCTAAAACAACACACCAGTACACCTGTTGATCTTTCACCTCGAGGTGGGAGATGGTCAGCGAGGAGCCACTTTCAGACAGAGTCAGCCTGCCCCTCAGATTCCCTGGGATGGGAAGCATCATGTTGTGTGAGTCGTGGATAAGTTCATGTTTGCCTAATGGATCTCCACGGTGCCACAGCACCCTTTCGGAGTCATCTTTGCCAACATCACAATCTAGCAAGACACTCCCGCCTTCAGCACCAACTTTTTCATGGGATTCCTTTTTGGGGCAAAGAACCAGCAAGTACTGCATTTCAAGCGAAGAGGAGATGCATGAATAGGGCCCACTATATTCATCCGAGAAGGCTGGAATTACTAATGAGAAGTCTTCTGATTTGTCACCAAATGAAATGTCCATCCCCATTCTGCTGCTAGTGATTCCCCCCAGTGGTGTCTCCCATTGCTGGTTGTTACCCTCAGAGGGGCATTTTAGTATCACTCTCTCCCCTTGGGAGGCAAACATTTCCCTGCTTTCACTGTTGTCTGGTAGGTGTTTGTTTTGGAAACTGAGACAAGTCTTACCTTTGCTCACAAGACAGTAAAAGTTCAGGTTATTCTTTAACATGCTGTTGGCGAGCAAGAGCAACGCCCCGTTGCGTCTGACCTCCACGACACCCTGCAGCTCCTCCCCCAGAAGCTCCAGCGACACGCTGCTGTCCAGGAAGAGTGTGGGCTTATAAGACGGATACATTTCATAGTACCAGCGCACAGAGGTTCCCTTCAAACCAGTGGAAGTGTTGTCACACAGAAGTTCAGCCCCTTCATCTTCTTCCTTCACAGTGATCTCTTCAGATTCTACCTCCTTATCGCACACAGAGAGCTGCTCTGTGTGCTGGCTGACTAGCGTGTGGTTCTGCCAGCATTCCCTCCTATAAATCCCTGAGTCCTTGTGTGTGAGGTTACTGATCAGGATCCCGAGCAGATGCTGATTTTGGCTGATGTGGATGCGATCCTGGAGGTCCGCAGGAGGTGTAATGGGCTTGCTGTCACCTGAGGAATTACCAAGCAGCTGGTCTCCCTCCGGAACACATCTATAAACAACAATATAATCCGCTCCGAAACAATACCCCATCTCGATATCGGTGCCTGCTGCTCTGAACATGGGCTCTGCCTCCTCACTATAAACCTGCTGGAGGAGGAAGAGAAGCAGAAACTCCAGAATCCTGATATAGGTCATGTTGTCTGTCTGTCCCGGGCCATGTGCCACACTCTGGGAAGTGTGCTTACAGTAAGCCTGTTTTAACAATTCCACTTAGGTTTGTCACTTTAGGTCCGCCTCCACCTATTATCAGTTACCTCATCTACATTTTTCCACAGACCTTCACAAACACACTCTCAACCTTAGACGTACAGTAGGAAAACACACACACACACACACACACACACACACACACACACACACACACACACACACACACGTGAAGTGACTATATGCGTGACAGAAGAGGGTAGAAAGGCATTAAAGTCATTTATGGAATTGACAAGTGATAAGTCTGAGACAACCAATAAGGAGAGACCTACATAAAAATAAAAAGTATGTTCCTGGTTGTACATTACTGTGTTGAAGGACATGTTTTCAATCATTTGTGGGTGTGATCAGTCACTGTAGTTAAGAGGACATGTTTGTGTGGATGTTTTTATAATAAACCATATGGGTTAACACCAGTGGTGGAATGTAACTAAGCACATTTACTCAAGTGCTGTACAAAGTACAAATTTAAGATACTTGTACTTTACTTGAGTCTTTTCTTATCATGCCACTTTCTACTTCTACTCCACTACATTTCAGAGAAATATATTGCACACAATACAATATTTGCACACAATACATGTGTAGTTTATAAAATATGATGTTTTATTAAAAATTAAACTACCCAACAATATAATGGCATACAAGTCCAGCTGAAATGAATAGCCAATTAAACACAGAACTGTTTGGATTGTTTCCAGTTTCTAAAATGTGAGGATTTTTCTGCATGAAGTGCTTTTACTTGTAATACTTAAACTACATTTTCCCAATGATACTTACATACTTTTATTTAAGTAACATTTTTAATGCAGGACTTTTACTTGTAACAAATTATTTTAACGGTGTGGTATTAGTACTTTTACTTAAGTAAAGGATCTGAATACTTCTTCCACCACTGGATAACACCCATGAAAAATGGAGTGATAATGTCTGAATCAGGTGCTTTTCCCGTGCAAACAAGCATTTGCAAATGTATGCAGCAGATCTTTTCTGTACCATCATGCTCTTATTCAGTGAGCACACTAATCTGAACTAAATCTAGAAGTAGTTGGTACTTCTTTGGCACTGTAAAGAAATACAAAGGATTAATTCAATCGTGTGCTAGTTTATCAGATGGAGAGAGAGGAAAGAGAGAAGAGTTGAGTCATATGATGCGCAACATGAAAGCGATAAAATAAAATAAAATACTCTCAGGTCAAACAACATTTAGGAATAGAAACGTGTGGTAATCAGTGCTTCTACCTCATAGTGTACTTTGCATCCTAATAAATGTGTTTCACATTATTCATATCATGTGAAGTTTTGAGAGTGTCTGGTTTTTAATCACACAACATAATCGAGGGGTGTTTAATCTGTTAATACTAAACTGCTCTGTTTGTTAGTTAATAACATATTTTGCCTGCAGATCTTCTGGCCAATAAGTTAATATGTCACCACAAATCAAATGTTGACTTTTATCAACTATAAAACAACCTGACACAGCTGTTACGTTACTTGTCATATTACTTCACTCTATAAAGCCTTGTGTAACCGCTCTCTCCAGCTAATAAACAGCACAACATAACTTTACTCTAAAAATCAAAACATTTCTTACTGATGTTGCATTCAAGGTCTAAATTGGACAGCCACACACCTGTGGTACACAATGTAAAGCACAACTTCTCTTTTTTTTACACTGCGGTAAGGACAGTGATTGAAATATGAAACGATGACAGGCCATGTCTGTGTATGTTATTCAAGTCAGCTTAATCAAGAACTGTGTTTGTGTGTTCTTGATGAAGCAGGCTCTCTACCTTTCTCTTTCAGTTTCTCAGATTTAAACGCCCTCATGCTGTACTTCAGCCACTGATGCAGGAAGTGGGTTTGGCTTTTTTTTTTAATCAGGTAGACAAATGATGCTGTTTGTTTTATGAGATGTCTAGACCTGTTTAAAAAGGTCAAAGGTTGATTTGATGAATGGATGAATCCATCCTAGTGAAGTAAGTGGACAATAGAACTAAATATGTGATGAGGCATATTTTACTCCTTAACTCCACCAAGCAGCACACAGTGGTGTGAGCATCTGCAGTGGGTCTGACAGCCTGTACCACAGTTTGCTTGTTTTGCCAAGTGGCAGTTTTGGAAAAGCTTCTCCTTCCTTCTTCCAGTTCATTGCCTTTGTATATTTCTTTGTGCCAACATTTAATCTGAAACCCTCCATTTTGTCTCCTGTTGATGCTATTGTTCGCTGACTGTGCTGTATGGTAACCTGGTTACAGTTGCTTCATTTGAGTGTTAATAAACACAACAATGTCACAGTATGTGGCAATGTGTCTCAGGTCTTAGCAAGTTACACATCCTACACCAGCTACATATTGTATTAAAGACGCTTGACAGAAATTGGATAACAGTCCCAAACAGATCAGGGACCTTGGATTAGAGCATTGTGCATACTGTTAGTATAAATGCATTTGTTACGTCTTTTGGTTCAGTTAGGTTCAATTTCGTTTTACCCAGTGACAGCTTCTCTGTGATTTTGCTTGTAATGGTAACTTTTGATTTAAAAAAATAAATAAATCCTGCTTATGTTTTAAGTTCCTGGAAAAACAGCAGAAGCATTGTAGCAACCGAGGGTTGATACTGATTGCGTGACTTCGCTCAACCCCTTGATACAAGCGAGTGAAACTTTTAACAGGTTGACTGCAAATAGAAAAAGAGTGAATGACACTGTTTACTCTGCAGGCCCACATGTTGTTTTATGTCCCTGCTTCCACTATATATAAAAAAAAAAAAAACATGAAACACATGCAAAATCAAATCTATGTCTCTCTTTTCTGTGTTTGTGTTTGAACATGATCTATCAAACTAGTAGGCTGTCAGTGGCAGTGCCCTCTGACAACTATATAATAAGTACACTCCTGTCAACATTTAGGGTATTAAAAAAAGAGAGAAGCAACCTGATTTCCTTTGAGGCACATCATCTGTTTACCAGTAGTACATAAACTATAATGAACCCAGCTACCCACTCAGCAGCAGCAGCAGCAGCAGCAGCAGCATCTAATGTGCTACTGAGGGAACAGCTTGCAGAGCTGGCGATCAAGCATCGTGATTAAGCACCAACTGCGAGAAAACTCTGCCTGTGTGCAGTCCAATTCAGCTCTGCGCTGATTACACTCATCAGGGCCCCGTATGCTGCAGGGTTTGGAGGTACACCAACTGCTGTTTGAGATACAGACTTTTGCAAAATTATTTATTTACTGGACATATGGGCTGCAATAAAAGAGCAGAGCTTTGAAAAGAGGAATGAAATAGGGCATTGGGAGCATACAATCAAATTACACTTTTCTACATCCTGCATGAACATTTTATGTATTTTTTTTATTTTCTTCTAAAAACAAATCTAAGTTATTTCAGGGTCACGTTATAAATGATCAGGTCTCAGTTGTGCAGGTCTTCGGTACCCGTGACCGCCTCTATGTGACGCTGTGGTGCACAAGACTACATAAAATAACAGTAAAAGAAGAAACTATTTCATAACAAAACGTCACATCCTCTGACCGCTGCTAAAGGTAAGGCAATGTTCTAACAGCAATGTTAATATAAGGCTACTAGCTTTACACTCTCCACATATTCACACGCTCTGTCAAACCGTAACTGATAGGCTATTAATCATGTTAAGTCACGAGATTAACATGATGTCCCGCGATGCTTTTCTCTCATTTACCAGGTAACGTTAGCAATAGCAATCTTAAACCTAGCATGCTTCTTACAGTCCATGCTTCAAAAACAATAGTATTCAAGCAGACTTTTATTTTGAAATCGTTGACGTATAGCCTACTGCTGTTATTTAGCTATCCGCGCAGCCTCTGGAAAATGTATTGACTCTGCTCCGCTCCGCTCTGCTCTGCTCAGCGTGACAATAACATTGACTGTGGCTGATGTTTAGATACATCGACGAGTTAGCTCATGCTTTTCCACTTTCCCCTACGAAACATCTGGCACCAGCTGTGCAGAATAAGTTCTAACCATTATCTTCTGTTAAGAATCCTGTGTTATAAAGGCAGGCTGTGATGAGAGACATAACCCCAAATAGCGTAAAAAGTAAACAACTGGGTACCCTCTGTGTCAAAGCAGGGGGATTCAATTACAAAGTGATTTTAAGAGATGTTTATCACTTTGCATATAAATACAATAATACAGGTAAGAATCCAAAGGTTTTCTGGTGGAAAATGCACAATGAAGATCGGGGTTGGAAAGCACTCTCTCATTACACGTACAGATAATTTGCCAGTATCTCATTAAATAGTAATTTTGTACAATTACAACCCTCTGCATGCGCATCACATCTACAGCCCAAACTGCTGCACTGTCTGAGCCAAAGGGACAATTCTTTCAAGTTAATTCCCATGGAAAGTTTCCATCTTGAATATTCATGGTAATTTGCAACCCTAATGAAGATACATTTTTGTCAATCTGTCAATACTGGGAGTTCATATACGTAGCATGAATGTGTTTGTTTACATTTACTTTTCCTGTCTGTGTGACTCAGTGACAAGTCAACAGGAAGCTCCAGAAATATCCCCTGGCTGTGCATAATGTCAGGAGGATATTGTTGTACTGCACTATATTTCTGTGAATAGTGGAGAAAAAAAAATATTAAACCATGCCAGACCTCTGGCCTGACAGAGCGTCACCACAATTGTTTGATTAAAGTTTATAAATGAGTGCATCACTGCAACTGTCTGCTCAAGCTGTCATTATCTAGCTCCCTCTGCTACTTCAGAAGGAGCTAGTATTTTTAGAAAGAAGTTAGATAGCTGCCTGCTTGGTTGTCGCCCACTGAAGTTAGTTCTTCTCTGGCTCCTTTAGGTGATACGCTTCAGAACTTTGCATCAATGTTGCGCTTGATCGCAACATCCCTGTGCCTCCGGTGCCAATGTGCCACAGCTCTACCTTTACACCTAAGACCATGTGTAACACTGAGCTCAGCAGAGAACCAGCAGACCGTGGAGGCTCTCTATGATCTCTCTGTGGACCTCCAGAAGGTTCGGAAACTTAAGGGCTGGGTCCTGCATCAGAGCCCAGCCTATACGAAGGAGGTAGCTGACATGCTAAAGGACATGGGAGCCTCGGGCTCCATCATTGCCCGGATCCTAGCAGATCACCCTGAGGCGGTCCTCTGTCCCCCAGAGCAGATGCAGGCTCAGAGGAAGCTGTGGATGTCCGTGTGCCCAAAACAGAACGAGCTGGTCGGTATCATTGAGAAATTCCCAGCCGCCTTCTTCACCTCGTCCAGCCACCATGACAACCAGTGGAACAACATTGCTTACTTCCAGAGCTTAAACCTCAACAAGCGAATCATCACTAAGCTGATGGCCAGCGCTCCCCAGAGCTTCAGCCGGCAAGTAGAGCAGAACGAGGTGATGGTGCGCACCCTCCAGCAGGCCTACCAGGAGCTTGGGGGCGAGGAGGCCAACATGAAAACCTGGCTTCAGAAGCTGCTAAGTCAGAACCCGTTTGTTCTCCTTAAGCCTCCCGAGGTGCTGAGGCAGAACCTGTTGTTCCTGAGAGATAAGGGCTTCAACACGGCCGAGCTCCTCCGCCTCCTCTCCAAACTCAGGGGCTATGTCACTGAGCTGAACCCGGACAGCATGCGTCGCACCCTGGCGTACTCCCAGGACACTATGGGCTGCTCGGAGACAGAGCTGCGGGACATGATCCTAAACTGCCCGGCTCTGCTTACCTACCCTGACGATATTCTGGCTGAGCGCTTTGAGAGCCTCCTCAGTGCTGGGATCAGCATGTCTCAAATCACAGAGACTCCGAGCGTTTTGGAGCTGACCACGCAGATAGTGAATTATCGCATTCAGCGACTGAGTGTGCACGGTTATGACGTAAGGACAGGTAGTCTGGAGGTCCTAAGTGGCACTAAGAAGGACTTTGAGATGAGCTATGGAAAACTACAGCTACGTAGAGAGAGACCACTTTTTAACCCTGTCGCCCCTTTAATAGGAGATGACTGACAGAGACTAATGCAATTGAATTAAAACTGTGTAAAAGTGTACTGTTCTTGTGATTATTTATATCTATATTGTATCAGTATCAGATTAAATTGTCTTAAGTCTAAAGGCGCACTCATTTCAAGCATTTCATTTATAATAAGTACACATAAAAAGCAGCACACTTTTACTGCAGACTGATATCATAAAGTGAGACAAATGCAATAGCATCTAAATATGTCAAGCTTTTTAGGCAAGATGTAGTCCTTTGCCAAATAAATAATTTATCACTGCTTATTCACAAGTTACCTCATTACAATGACTTCACATAAGACGCTGCATGACATAACTGGGTAATGACAGACGTGCTGAATTGTCTATCAAATGAATTACTGAGAATAGAGGACAAACAAGGCTTTTTAAAGCATTTTATTAACAGCCTGTGCAAGTGTCTCATTTTCACACAATGTTCTTGGCAGCACAACTGTTGCCCTCAGGGGGGAAATCTAACTGTGTCTCGGATTTGTATTGTTACTTTACAGATGGAGACACACTTTGATATATGCCATTTCACTACAGCAACGTCATTATCATTTCAAATGAATTCAAATGCACTCACACAATGGGATAAAAAAGAAATGGAAAAAAAAAAAAAAAAATGAAGTTCCTTTTGATTTGGAAGTGGTTTATTTGAACACACTCTGCTTTCAGTTCATTTATGCAAAATAGATTTTCCATTATGCTTGGTTTTATTAATAAGGTTTTCCTGTCTGTGTGTCATTTGGAGGTAAAAAGACTGCTTTTGGGTTAATGCCCACATTTATTTTAGTGTAGGCCACAAAATCAATATACAATCTGCCTGAGCATTGTCTAACCAAGAGAGGGCATTGTAAAATACCCAACCTCTGTCTCATTTTGAATGTATCTTAATGTTTCAAAGCCAGCAAAAACCCTTGAAACATGCGTAAGAGTGCCTTTAATGGGAGTGAACGCCACAGCTAATGAAGCCATGACTTTATGCCTCAAGGTTCCTTCGCCGCCGTAATGTGGACGATGGGGGTCACAACAAAGAGAGAGAAGACTTGTGTGTCCGGAGGGAGGAGGAGGAGGAGGAGGAGGAGGAGAAGGGGGGTGGGGGGTATATATACATTAACAACTTCCACTGCCCATCTGCCCGACTGCATCACTCAGCATGGCTCCGTAGTCATGGCGATAGCCACTGGGAAGATGATGCGAAAGCGAGTGCATCTGGTAATGAATTTGAGCTCGGCAGATGGATGCTTGACTCAAGTTCTTTTTTGAACCATTCACAACATGGAACCCCTGAAGGGGCTACACAAGTATCTCAAATACACTGCAGCTGATGCACCGAACGGTTTCTAATTTTACACAGACATCAGTGGTTTTTTCTTAAATTCATCATTTTCCAAGGTTGTGTCTTTCAGTTGTGCTAAGCAATAAATACGAGGAGTTAATCAGGATGTATCAAGGCGAGGCAGAGGAGACTATTCCTCAGGTGTATAGATGGAGGTCACCTCTATTTCTTACCCACTGTCCTCTTGTCCTCTGTAGCCGTATCGTCCCGCGCTGTGTTTCTGAATTACACAGACAAGCCAGCGAGGTTAATAAGAGGGAGTATAAATTGTCCTTTTTTATTTCAAACATGACACTGGTTGATATTAGCCACGCTTAACAAATTGCTTTTATGGGTCATATCTCACCAGAAACAGATGACAAGTGCAATAAAAGCTATGATTTCCAGTTTGCGCGACCACTGCCGCAGTAAATATTCCTCATTCAAAGTCAATGTGAGTTACATTTTTATTTAGAAGTATATTCTTTAAAAGCAGCGAACGTAGGATAATTTTTGTTTTGCTACTGAAATATTCCATAATACTTAAAGAAAAATGCTGTATTCACCACAAAGGAAAATCTAAAGTTCCAATATACGTTTACACACGCAAAATGAAATCCAACCTGTGCAATACCCACCGTCTGGAATATAATTTAACCCCCATGTGCAATATTCATTGTGTGCAATATCACTGTTTAGTAAATACATGTAGGCCTTGAATGTATACATTTTGTATTGCTTCTTATATTTTGTTATTATAGTTTATTCTATTATATATCTATACGTCTTTTTTATATTGACTGTTTTCCTTAATTACCTCTTAGATTTGTTATTAAGTTATTTCATTATATTTATTTAATGTTTTACATTTTTTGCCCCTTACATTTTCTGCTTGGTGTTTTTCTTTAATGGAGCCTCCCAGCATAAGCTTTTCACGTTTGTGCCGCATAACCGGTGTAACAAAACAAAACATCTATCACCTGATATTGTACTTGCTCTGGTGTTTCTTCAATTATATTAACATAACAAACTGGGATTTCGTCTCAACTTTCCCCCACCCACGCCAGAAAGGTTGTTTTTTTTGTAATGGTCTCTCAAAAAGAGACTCCTACCTGCACACCAATATACCGTCCATGCTGAGGGAGAAAATAAATGTCACATTGATGGACGTTCAAAGCACAAAAGGTAAATAACTTCCTATATTGAACATTGCATCTGAGCTTCCCAACTTTGAAATGGGCTCATCTGTCACTACTGGTAATTTTGCTGGTGGTGAGCTGCAGTCTGTTGGGATCATATCGCTGTTACTCCATCTTTTGAATCAATCACTCATTCATGCCTTATATTATAATCCCATTGACCATTTAAAGCAGTGGTTGTCAATGCTTGTCCTTAGACAGACAGACTCAGAATACTGTTCCACTTTAGATTTACTACTAACCAATACAATTAATGATGGCTGAATTCCATTTAACCCTGGTATCGTTCATGTTGGCTCACTGTCAAATCCCTTAGACACACTACAGCCACACAGCCACAGCTCAGGTTAACGTTGGGTGAATGCTGTGAACCACATGAGGTCACCGAACTCCATATTATAATAAGGATGGCTGCGCTGCGTGCTGCACGTTATGTAGTGGCACGGATGGAAAAACCCACTTAAATGGAGTGGAGATGGTGCATGAATCTGAAGGCATGACTTTAAATGACTGTTGGCGATCAAACAGTGGCCGGTAATGTTGGTGAAATGCAATAATTATGTGTTCACGTTTTCACTGATGAAGGTGAAAGTTCTCTGTCTAGTTCTTAGAAGAATTTATGCAGATTGAGATCTGATCTGAGACGAAAGAGGGTGGTGATGGAAAACTCAAGAAACTCGAGTTCACACAAAAAGTGAAGTTGAAGAAAGACAAAGGTGTTTTCGCTTGAACCGTTAACATAAAGTCTTCTGGGAGTTTCCACTCAGATCTAACCGTAGATAGTCTATTGAGATGTCAAAATACTCTATAAGGTGTTATAGGCTTTATAGGTTATTGTTTAGTTTTATTGTTCTGATCTTTATTCAGATTATCTGTAGAACACATTTAAAAACAGCATGTCGATCAAAGTGCTTTGACAAAGGGGTTTAAAGTACAATTATTTATTGAGTATTAAAAATCCCTGACCTCCTTATACATCTGCTTCATGTTACATATCTCTTTCCACTGCTTACTTACTTTACTGTTTACTGCTACTGTTGTATATAACTTAGATTTTTTCTGTAGTAAAGTCACTGTGACCATTTTTATAACATCACTATTACCAGACCATCAATACCCAATAGATATTGAGCTTTCTGAGACCGTTAATGCCGTGTGTGTGTGTGTGTGTGTGTGTGTGTGTGTGTGTGTGTGTGTGTGTGTGCGTGTAATCCAAGCTGGGATATGTTGTTAATCAGTTACCAGCAGCATAAAGCTTTCTGTTGATATGCCTCCATCTAGTGGCAGAAAGTATGACATAAAACCAGATGAATAAGTATATAGTAATAAGTAAATAATATCGTTTTATTAAAAATGAAATATAAATTCACAAATCGTCAGTTGTTTCTCCATTAAACAATTACACTTGATTTATTTGCATGAAAAACTTCTTAGACAAAAAACTGCACAGTAAAAACCTTCACAATACATGTATTTTCAGTTGTAATCACAACAAATTACAAGCTGTAAAATGTCCCCATATCTTTCTGAATGACAAGACAGTCATTATAGGATCGAACCAAACCTGTAGGACAATTCATTTGTTGCTTTTTAAACTGGCATCTGTCATGTTTGCTTAAAAAGATCTGCTGTGCTACCCAGACCACAGGCTACCGTCAACGTAGGCAGCTGACTGACTCAGTGACAAGCATATTCTCTGTGCGGCTGCTATGTTACTGAGGAGGAGGGCGAGATGGGAACGCTGACAAGGTGACAGCAGAGGGTGGCAGTTTTTATATCGGAACAGATGGTAATGTCCTACCAAGCAGCAGCGATGGAAGATGGGTAAATACACGCAAAGACTTGTGTAGACAAACTGGAGGGCCGTTAAAGTGTCTGCGTTTCAAGTATTTCATCGATTACAAAGAGTATAAAAGTCATATTTACACTGGAATGCTCAACTATATTACAAAGAGTGTTAACAAGAGTTTGGATTTCCATGAATTTATAGAAATATAGTGACGCGCTGTGGGTTTGGCAGCATGTCTCTACAGTCTATCCAGGAGTTAACTCAGGAATAAATCTTGAAAGGTTTTCAAGGAATGAGTTATTTTGAGTGTTTTCTGACAATCTATTGATTTTCTCTTTGGTGATGCGGTGTAGACAGCTCAATCTCTTTCTTGAACACTTGGAACTTGTACTTAATGCCGTTCTCCTCTTGAATTCCACTCGGTACATTAGGAAAACTTGTTTGGAAACAAAAGGAAAATGGTTTTGTGAGTTCATTAAAAGGACAAAAACCTGTCAAATACAATATTATATAGAATAATATAAACAATATCCATAAAATAAATGAGCTTTTATTGTGGAAGAAAACCTACTGACATAGAGCAGGTAAAAATACTCAGGCTTTTTCAATAACAATCAGTAATGTATTGCCTCTAATGATAATACCAAAAACAAGGTAAGACTCTTCAGTGAACATAATATACTATTCAAATTCAGTGCAACTGAAGTAAGTGGTGATGTCAGCAAATCCTTTTGATCTGAACTATTTATAACAATGCAGTCTAATAGATAGTGCTGATGTCTACTTTGTAACAAAAGTCACAAAATCACTTACTCACTGGGCAAAGCTTGAAGTTTTTAAAAACAACTTTGCATGTAAAAGTCCCTCTTTTTTAACTGCTTACCGTTGACCTTTCAACACCGACAGGTTCAGACTTGGGGCCACAGCCTCCAGGTCAGGACGACATGCATGCTAAATGGTCTGAGAATGAAATTAACACATACCCTTCTTGTTCTTTGAAGAGTGCTCTGTCAAACTCAGGGAAGAAAACGTCACAGTCAAAGTGTGCCATGACGTCTGTCAGGTAAACCAAGTCACACCACGGGTGCTTCAGCGCATCCTGATCATTAACAAGAAGCAACACAGATTCTGTTCACATTAACAGTAGTCTCGCTTTGCCAGACTCTTCTCCAAAGCACGCTGAAGGAGGGTCTGGCTACTCCACATAGCATTCGGGGATGGGAGGAAAACGTGCTCTGGTTTAATGGCATTTCTTTAAACCAATCAGAATCGTCATGGGCGGTGCTGAGCTCCGCATAGGGCCGCTGCAAAATAGTCGTGTGAGAGAAAACTCAGATTGGACAGATAGTCTAGCTAGCTGTCCCAATTCACCATGCAGAGATCTGAGGAGCAGTTAACAATAGTCCTCATAAATCCTCCAAATTTAAAATTCCAACACAAAGAAGGCGGAAGGAAACAGAAAATACATGCATCTGGCGGAATTTTTTGCGGCACCGGAGCAATCCTGAAAGTGGAACGTCAAGGATATAGAGTACATTAACAGCTTTAAAGCTATAGTGCGTAATTTCTGTCTCCCCCATGAGGAATTCTAAGTAATGACAACAAAACTGTCAGCGCTTCCACATGATACAAGCCTTCCGTGATCGCGCACCAACCCCACCCCTCCTCCACACAGTTGCTAGTAGCCAAGGAGGACACGGAGGATTAATAAAACATGACGGACTCTTTAGCAGAGGTAATTATCTTCACTTGATTTTCTGCATGCGAAAGTCACCGGACGACACCAGTTTCTGAACACAGCCATACTGAGAAATACAGAGAGAGTTTGGTGGAGCTGATAGTCTTAATTAGCTTTCTATCAACTAATTTGGCAATAGCTTGAATGTAACGGACGTTCATTAATATAAAAAAAAAAGCTTTTATTATGAAAGAAAAACCACTGCCATAGGAAGAAAGGAATCTAAGCTGCACAAGACAATGTTGAATATTTGTGGCTCCACATGGCACTGCCAATTTTCACAGTTTCCTGTTTACCAACCCTGCTGGTGTGAGCTCTTTTTAAAGGTGAAATCAACACCGCACTAAAGCCTCATTGTTAGCATGCTGTTCCTAGTTTGTGCCGACCACGTGGTCTCATAAAGGCCACACACACCATTGAAAAAAGTGTTTAATTATTCTGACTGACCAGACTGATTTGAAGTTGAGTGGAGCTTAAAATGCTGGGATGGCTGGGAGGCCACTAACTAAAAACTAAAGGTGTAGGGCCCTAACTGGTCAATCCAGTCGTGCTCTCAGCCATATCTTCAATGACATGCTCAGACTGGTTTACCTTGTAGACCTGCGTCCCACCAACAATCCAAATGGTCTCAATTAGGTCAGCGAGGGGGGGCTGTGCAGCCAGGCGAACCGCACTCTCAAAGTCTTGACAGAGGAAGTGGGCATGATCTGGAACCGTGCTGTGAGAGGAGAAAGGCCCATTAGATTGAGAAGGATGAATGACTATGTAAACCTAGAATTTGTTTCTGGATAGATAACCCCAAACATCTCCCTCCCCTTGTTGATGCAGGTGTTTGTGTGTGAGAGAGCACTCACTCCAGTGTCGTGCTCAGCACCACATGCATAATATTGGCCATTGGGAACGTAGTTTTTGGGAGGGAGTACCAGCACAGTTTTCCCCAGACCATCATGTTCATCTTTCCTGAAATAAATAATAAAATATTTGACAATTAACTCCACATCTCAACTTTTGCATCCCTCACGTCTTGTGGCACATAGTGCAGGACTGGGTTTCAAAACCTGGAAAGTTTCGAGTACCAAATGAATTGCGCCCATACCAAAGGGGGGAAACTGGATACAACCTTCTATCATGGTATGTTTAATTTCATTTCATGAAAAACTGTTTAAGGATAAAATAACCAAATTGGAATGTCCCTTTAAGGCTCCTTAATATTTAGCAAAGTAAAGATATATCATTTTGGTACTAAAATGCAGGTGTGCTTTTGGCTCCAGCCCTATCTGAGGTGGTTATAATATAATGCAACATTGACGTTAAGGAATACCTGGTCTCGACACCCTTTTGACAGTGTTCAGAAAGTACTGGAATTCAGATCTGTAAGAGTCACAAATAAAAAATGTTTATAAAAAATCAGACAGAAAACAGTCAGCTGTTACTAACTTCTTAACCCTGTATGTACTGTTGCTTATAGTTTAACCAAGTGAATAGGTCAGGATGTATAGCATACATCCTACATTACATAACAATTCTAAACACATCTCTTCTTTTTATTTTACTATAGTGTACAAGCTCCCCATGAGGCTCCACAAGTACTGTCTACTGTACAACCTATGGTCTATGGATACAACTTTTATCCCTGGTAACTTCAGCATATACTAACAGGACCTGTTACATTTGCAACTAGTGTTCCTGTTACTGTAGCCTTTTTCAATATAGGACTGTTACAATAACTATCAGCTGCTTTCAAAGGCTAGGCCTATATAAACTTTTCCTCAAATCTTTAGGTTTGCAGATGATGGGATACAGGCTACAGTAATAGATTAAAAAAAGTGATGAAGACTGAAAAGCGAAAGAAAAGATTGACTCACTAGCTGTCCTTCTACTCACATGTGGATACCATATGGTAGGCTACAGAAGACAGTTGCAAGGCTGTACTGACACAGGCCTGTATTGACTGACATGTTTACATGCCCTAACAGACATCATCACAAATGGTTTCACTCTTACGGTAAATTCCAGGGCAGTTTCCCGTCTTTGCCGATCCCCATGTCATTGCAGACCGCTGCTATGAGGCGAACAGGCTTCTTCTGCACTTTGTCCCGACCGTCCGGACTCATTTCCATCTCCGACATGCAGTTAAACTATTGCGTCAAAGTCAAACATGCGCAGGATCAAGATCTGCAACACTAAGCGTCTGTCTGTGTGCGGCAACAATGTATTGCGGCTTGAACTCAACTATCACCGCCCACCGAGCGGCAGCTGCTATTGGACACGTAGAGTTTCAGTCATCGCATCCTTAATGTGAAAATGCAAAGGCTGCAGGAGGGAGAAACCCATGTAATAAAACCAGATAAGCTATTGACAAAGTCTAAATTATTAAAGGTCCATATTATGTTAATTTTCAGGTTCAAACTAGCATTTTGGGTTTCTACTAGAACATGCTCACATGTTTTAATGTTCAAAAAACATTCTTTTTCTTATATTTTCTGTCTGAATATACCTGTATTCACTCTCTGTCTGAAACGCTTTGTTTTAGCACCTGCTCCTTAAGGCCCCCTCCCAAAAAAGCCCAGTCTGCTGTTCTGACTGGTTCAGCGTTTTCGGGTCTTCCACATCTGCGATCTTGCCACTCAGTCATTGTAGTCAGGGAATGACTGTAATGGCACTGTAGCAGCACTTTCTACCTATAGTTGTGAAATCCCAATCGTACCAAAGTCCTGACGGCTCGTTTCTGAATACAGGCTGTGTATATTTCTCTGTGGACTGAGCGTTTTGATACATTCACAGTATTTATGTAGCACTTCAACCGGCTTTATAATAAAAAGACATGGAAATTTCACTTTTTACAACCTTTAAAGGCTGGGTGGTATGTTATGTACATTGTTGATTAAAAAAACGAATACAAACATAAGGTTGGTAATTAACAAATAAGCCCTAAAACAGATTAAGGCTTTACCTAAAAGAAAACTATTGGTATAAATATCTGCACCTTTTAAGAAAACAGGATAAAAGATCAAAACCTATGGAAAATGATGTAACATTCAACACACTATCTCAAATTAATTGGCACAAAGTTCACATACAGTGCCAATAAAGAGTAGTACAACCTCCTGGACTTTCTCATGTTTTATTGTTCAACAGCCTTCAGTCACAGTAACTCAATAAGCTTTTTTGACACTGCTTAACAAAAAACTCTTCAATGTCTCAGTGAAAACACATTTGTAGAAATTGATACAAAATTGAGAAAAAAACTATAAAAAGGTAGTTTACATGTGGATAGGTACAGTATATATCAGATAGACAAGCTGCATGAGGGATCATGAGTACAAGTTTTCTTTATGCAAATCACTTACAAGCACAGCATTCAAACAATGTTTATTGAACAGGCGAGAGAGTAATGCTGGAAGAAAATTACCCTGGTGTACATTCATAAGTGTATATATTTTTATTTTTACCACTCAATGCACTCTTAATGCTGACCGTTTAGTTTTTATGTGACATCTGCTCATTCTACAGCTCTGACACTTTCAACTCGATGCAGCAGATTTAAACATTATACTCAAGAACTGCATTTAAGTCTTACACTGTCCCATAATGGAGACATGGAAATCACTATGGTTTTTAGTCAAATCAAAGTTAAATGTACTTATTGATTGAATATTATCTGTGATAAATAAAATAATAGACTTCCCTTCCCCTAAGTGGCTTTGTCACTTGTCATGGCCACCATTGTAAAAAAAGTTCTTCATGATTTGCCTGTAAAAAATAAAGGTGAAATAAATTAAACTAATCAACTTTCTAATGTGTATGTATGGTGTTCTATTAGCTGCAATATACCAGCAGCGTAAAACGGACTTCACCAAATCAGGACTAAGCATAAAAACATAAAAAGTGGTATAGTTATGGTTTGAAGGAATTATACCACATTTCATATGCAAGTTAACGTCGTAGTTAATAATAATATAGTGAACTATTATTGTATGATTTATAGAAGCCTCTCTTAAAACTAGCATGGGCAAGTAACCAGAGAACACTACAAACACATTCAGTGAGAGCAACATCAACCTTATAAATAAAATATAATGCTGTTCTTGCTCAGATTTTCTGCATACCTGATATAGGTTCCTGTGGCAGAAAAATGCACAATTTGAGGCACAGCTGCCTTCAGTGTAATAATTTAACATTACAGCTCAACCAGTTTGCATTTATAACGTATTACCTCTGAGAATCTGACTTGTGAATTGACTGTAGAGTGCCGCTGTTTCCAAAGGAGTTGATTAGTGAAAGAGCTTTTTTAGCCAAAACTCGAATCAAAAATTGGTCCGGACCAGGTTAGCCATGCAGCACAAGTTAGCGCGGCGATCTAGCCAGATTTAAAGAGAGCCACCTTTGTGACAAGGAAAACCCTTGCTTTACACTCTAAATACCTCGCTAATCCACTAATCTCGCTTTGTAGTACAGCCCTTAAAACTTTTTGAGTTTCGGTAACACATTTTTTACAATAGGAGTTGTGAAACCACAGAACCAAATATACAAAAGTTGGAAATAAAAACAATAAATATGTAGTTAATGTATGATGGCATTTGTAAGGCCTGCTTTATTATCAAACCTGATAGTCTTGCTTAATATTCATTACCACTGCACATCAGAATTGTATGTACTAAATCTTTGAAAAAAAAAAAAAAAAATTCCTGACAGTGACTTTAATATAATTATATGAAATATTTGGGTGATTGTTTTTGAGAAAAAATACAACTGTATGTCATCCAGGTCATCTTTTGTCAGTGTGCCACAGTGGCTGAGGGTGTCAGCTGTATACAACAAAGTCAGCGTCTCTGGATTGTGTCATAAGTTCCCATCACTCAGATCGGAACCAGAGTTTGACATTTTAAATACCGAAGCCGAACATTAGCAAAATGTTCAGCTCACTATCTACGAGAACTGATGCCTTGATAAACATTTGTCTGATTTAATAATCGGCTGAATGACACAGTTTCACTCAAATGATGTCCTGGCCTGACTGATGTGGGTGTTGAGGGGAAAAAAGGGTGATTACGACACAATAAGAAAAGACAAAAAAAACACAAAAACGAAGACAATAATTGTCTCACAACACCCTGAGAGGTCAAGATTTAATAGATCAATTGTTTTTGTCTTTTATACCCTGCAGTTCAAAGGTTCTTTCTCTTCGATATTAGTATTTCCTCTGAATTCCTTCCTCTGTTCCTGAGATGTGTGATGTCTCTGATCTGGAGACCATGCATGTTATGGATTGTTAGTTAAAGTCACTGTGTGTCAGCTGAGAGCACTGCAGGAGAGGGTGCTATCCATTTGATCCAGACTGCCGGAGGCACCCTTTTTATTCTGCCTT
Organism: Sander vitreus; assembly: GCF_031162955.1. Lineage (NCBI taxonomy): Eukaryota > Metazoa > Chordata > Actinopteri > Perciformes > Percidae > Sander > Sander vitreus. Next base: position 24,612,844 of record NC_135862.1, read on the forward strand.
TTGCACACTATTTGCTCTTTCTCCAGGATTTACAGTTGCTTTGGGTTGGAGCCTCTTCACGACGCCGCTTCTGCATGGAGTGTCCTCTTTCTGTGTTAAAACATGACGTACAGAATATACAAACAGATTATTTCAAATTCACTTGGCATCAACTTACATTTTGTTTGGTGAATTGGATATGAAAACACTTCAATACATTCAACAGTGAAGTGAACATACCTATGAAGTTATGACTTGCTTTTGCAAGTGCAGCAACTTGGCCCAGAGCATTTTTATTGGTTTTTCAATATTTCTGCCTTGTTTTTAGGAGAGCAACATTTATGTTCAATAATAACGCCAAATATTCAGTTAACGGTTCTCAAAACTTAATCCTGCAGGCCAGGGATAGCAAATATTTGATAACACCCTGACCCGAGTCTCGTGGGTATACATTTTAGTCATGAGTGCGTTGACTTTGAGTAAACATATTAGTATCTTGTTTGCATTGTACAATTTTAAATGTATGTATGTATTAACATGCAAAGAAATGTATTCTAACCAATGACAATGGTAACCATCCAACCTACAGTATGTACCTGTTCGAGACGTTAACGGGTATTTGAAGATGCCATCAGAGGACCCTCCAGGACCTTGACTGGTGTTGACTCCTCTGACATTACTGACATTTGCACCGTTGTTGTTGGCAGGTACTGTTGCCAACAGGCCTGCAAAGGGACCAAAGCATTTTAAATTACCCAAAAGAGAACATGATAAAGAAACATTGGTTCTTTACTTCTGGGCAAACCAATGTGTAACTTTTAGATCTACTGTCCATCGTGGTGTATAGGGTTGGGCCTCATAACAGGTTTCATAGGGAATCATGGATGGGAGGAATGACTAAAAAGTCAGAACTATCAACAGAAAAAATTAACGGCATAAATAAAGGTAGCATTCCAAATATTTATAAAGACATAAAGATTATGGCATGAGAGTGCACGTTTGAGGTAATCAATATCTGGGTCATGTCCCTACCCAGTCCTCTGTAGCTGGAAAGCCACTGGTAAATTTGCTTCATCCGCTTTATGTTGATGCGGCTGGCCTCAGCATGGTTTACCATGGGCCCGGGGTAGTGGACTCCTATGATACACTTGGCTGCCTTCTGGACTTCCTCTGGGGCATTCCAAGGATCATAGATATATTTGGCTGGAAAGCCCCTCAATATGGGCAAATAACGCCTGGGAGCAGAGGAAGAAAAGAATGAAGACGGTTGTTGAAGATAAAAGATGAGTGGAATATGGTAGGCTTGGGCAGTATTACGGTATTACAGAATACTAGGGTATTTGGAAAACCCGCAGGTATGATAAGGAGGTACAGACGCTCCTTTTTCTATTTAACTGATACGGAGATGCTGTATTGAGGCAGGTTTTTTATGTTTTTTAAGCTGTTTTTTAAACTAAAATGTTTTCTACAAGTAGCGAACTCCTTTAAGGAGCAAACTCCTTTAAAGAATAACTCGTGGTTGCGTAAGTGCGTAGGTTGTGTGCGTAACATTAACGAGTGTGCGGCCGGGAGAGATATAGAGCATGTGACGTTGAGTGTGAAGTTAACAGTGACATTATAGTTCTGTCAGGTCCATAACGTCAAGAACAACACAGACAATAAAAGCTTTAGAATTTATTGAATAAATTATGAATTAAATTTGGTGGTATGGCTCTGTTCAGAGGAGTCCCCTGACCTTTCATGAGCACCATGAAAGAGCAGTGAATCAGGGGACAGCAGCAGCAGCATTAGGGGACGCTCACACAGTTTAAGACTGGGAGAGCTAAACTATTCCCCCATATGAACAGAGCAGCAACGATGACATAGAAGCAAATGCCACGTTATACATGACACAAGGTGGAGCAGGGGAGGAGGTGGGTAGCAAAAAGCGAGCAGCAAGCATTTGGAGCAAACTATAGCAGCAGTAGAAACACGCTAAAGTAGCAGTATTTAGGAGCAGCTAAGGCAGCAAGCAGAAGGAGCAAACTTAATCAGCTTAAGTAGCGCGCCCTGTTGAGTGTAGCCATTTAGCAGCTAGGGGAGTGACCAGCTGATGCGCTAATGCAGATCAGCTGCTGCAGCTCAGTTGATGAGACCGTGATGTTGACCAATAGCGGTTAGCAGCGTCTTGACTACCTGGCCTCCCAGAACTGACGCTGACGCTCAATTTGTGAACGTAGCGGGGCAGTATTTGTGCCATAGTAAAGTTAATGTTCAAACACCATTAATACTGACTGTGAAAGCTTTTTCAATTAATATTGGCACTGTAAATTAAATTAAATCATTGTGTGTCGTGATTGTATTTGAAAAGGCCAGGGCTTTTATATTCATGTGATGCAGATGAAAGTACTGACTGACCGTATGTAGTCCCCATTGGGGTCTGTGCGTCGTCCAAATCCCACAGGGCAGTAGCAGTGGAAAAACTGCTGGAAAAATGAACTGCAAGAAAGCCACATCCAACTGCCAGCATTTACACTCCAGTCCGCATCTATAAGCAACTCTTCAAACACCTGTACGAGACACAGACAGTGGACAGTTGAGACAATGCATGGTAGTCATTTGAATCATAGCGAGGGACATCAGCACACCAGCTAGGTACCTTCTTCTTTTAACTCTTTACTCTTCTTTTTAATGACATGAAGAACTGTAGCGATTGATGGAAAGTGTGCACCTTATGTACTTAGATACTCAATGCCTATTTTCTCTTGTCTTACCTTCATGCCTTCCTCCCAGCTGACCCAGAGGTCCCCCCTGGTGAGGAAGCAGGTCACAGCGTGCCTTGCCAAATGATGGATCCACCCCTCCTGCCTCAGCTGGGTCATAATGGCGTCTATCCAGGGAAAGCCTGTCCGTCCCTCTGCCCACTTGGCCAGCGCCTCTGGGTTTCGGTCCCATGGGATCGATAGACAAACAGGGTTTCCCTCCATCTTGTCAAAGCAGGGGTTGTTGGTAGCAGTCGTATAGAAGAACTCCCTCCACAGCAGCTGACCATACAAGGAAAGAGGTGGGGTGCTGTTCTTCTTGACCTGATGAGATCAATTTGAAAAAAAGGAAAGACAAAGGTTCTAGATTGTTTGTAATCATGAATAAAAATGCAGATGGTGTAGACTTTTAAATGCTTATATTAACAGTGTATTGCCTCGGCTTATGAAACTCACATCTATATAAAAATAACCTGAGTGAAAACAAAACGTGATAAAAAAAACGTAAAAAAAGGCTATATAAATAGTTAATATTTTTTCATGTTTCATCTGTGGTCATTCGTACCTTCCTGTACAGATCATCAAGTTTGAAGTAGAAGAGCCGACAGGAGAGACATCCAAAGCGCAGGTAGGGGCTGAGGCCTGTGGGACTGGATAGCAGGGAGTTGGCATTCATACGTGGACGTTCAAAGTTCGCCACCCATGCCTGAAAAATGATGGTCAGTCAGCTTTAACTTTAAAAATCCCACTGTGACTCCTGAGAGAAAATATGCACCTGAATACATGAACGACATCAGATAAGATGAAATGTCTGAGTGTCAGGCCTCAAAAACTGAGGCTTAAAAGTGGTGACATAACATACATCTGGTGGAGTTTGTCACTTGAAGCGAGTAGAATAAACAGGGTGTTTGCAAATCCTGGAAACGTCTTGCCAGAGTGCGTTTTAGTCTCAATCTTCGATTCAGTTCTAGCAATCTTTCATGTGTTAAGGTTTATTGGTTTTCTGTTCTTCTGCTGAGAAACTATTCCAGCCATCCATGTTTTCTGTGTAGTAAAATATCTTTTTACCTTTCTCTCCAGATGCCGCTCTAGCCTGATGAGGGCCTCCGTTTCTCCACCTGGCCATACTGCCGTGGTTAGGCCCTGTGTCTCAAAACCTGAAGAAGCAAAATATACAAGAATAGATTCAAAAACTGTTCAAAGTCTGTGACTATGACACTGAGATATACACAAACATTTACCAAGCTCTTCCAGGGAGGGCACCCCGAACTTGTCATCATGGTGTTCACTGATGGGTGTGGCACAATCTTTAATAACATCCGAAGTGATCTTGTCTGCAGGCAGCTCCACAGCATCCATACGGTTAATGAGGGCCTGGAAGCGCTTGTACGTAAGAGGAGACTGACCATCATTGAGTTCTATGATCCTTAAGGAAAGAAAAATGTAAAGGGAATCAGCACGTCTTCACACACACAAACACAGAGCAGGCATTGACAATCCACAACAGGTTCATTACAATGGGACATGGGTTTCAACAAATAATGTATAGCCACTCACTTGTCCAGATTGTACAGGGTGTGTGCAGTCCGCACCGTGACCTCGACCCCAGCCTCGCTGGCTAGTTTTTGGATGGCAGCATCACGTTCCTTGCCAAATGGCTCAGAGTCATACTCATAAGATAAATGGTTAATCTGCCATTCCTGAGGAACAGGAATAGAAACAATTCATTGTTTTATTCGGTTGAAGAATGTAAATGATAGACTGATAAGAGTGACAGAGACCACAATGTACACGACAAATCTACTTATTCAAATATCATGAACAACAAATTGGTTCAGCGTGATTGACCTTAAACTTGGGTTAAAGACCACATGATGATATGTAGCTGATTTCTAGATTGTTATTTGAGATTTTTCTATGAAAATCAATGAAATGTCTATGTAATCAATTTGGAGGGCCATTGCAAGTTCACTGAAGATCTGGAACGAGCTTGATGAAAACTTGCAATTTTCGCATTCTGTCTCCATCTTAAAGAAAAGTCTGAAGGAAATATTGCTTATAACAATGTAACTTATAACGTGTTATGTTTTTACTGGGATCGTCTGTATTTTGTTGTATTTGTATATGTTGAGTCTATTGTAAATTGAGTTTTTAGTGTCTGTATATTCTCCGTTGTATGTTAATTGTTATCGGGCTCCTTCCGAAAAGCTTTTTGTAGCTTATTTGGGGTTCCCCATTTCACGCGGCCTACATATATGATTGTACCTTCTGAAATTGTGTTTTAATGATACGATGACGATGTGTGAACAAATAAATAAAATAAAGTATGAAAATCTTTTTAAAAAAAAAATTTTTTCAGCCACTGTTAAATGAGATGTAACATTGTGTTTATTTATTATTTAAAAAAGTTACAGTTTATTTCATAGTAAAGCTAAGTGTAAGACTGCTACTCTATTCCATCGCTCACACCTTAAACATCCGAGGGAAGACATCTGTAGGCTGGCCTCTGATGACAAACAAGCGGGAGTTGAGTTTGCGCAGGCTTGCATCCAAGTCCTCTAAGCATTGCAACAAAAACCTGAAACCAAACAGATAGACGGATCAATTAATAGATTATACAGCTGAGAGGACCTCCCACCAGAGACCACGGTTACAATAAATGCAATCATGAGACCACTGATCATAGATGCAGATCAGATGATCTAAAAGGAATATTGGGGGTTCTATACCACCACTCCTGGACAATGAAGGTGTGTGTGTGTCACATGGATATTAACATTCCTATGGGATTTATATGGGAGATAAATTGAGGTTGTATGGACCCTCGTGATTGTACTTAAAGATTAAGATGCTTGGATATGCAACTCTTGCTTTAGCAAGGGTCAGCGCTTCAGACTGTTGCTTAGCATGTGCGGCAGTTCAAATTCATTCGGCTGTACATCTGTCGATATCTAGAACAACAAGACTTAAAGTTTATGACTATGTTAGCGGTCCTGTGAAGCTATAACACTGCAAACAAAACAACTGAACTTTTTCCAACTCTCGAGAATAACCAAGTTACCGATCACAAGCATTTCAGTAGGCAACAACAACAATGCAGCATTTGGAGAATGGCTATTTTCCTAACTAAATTTAAATTTTAAACATAGCCTAATCATAAGATTCAAACAAATTATCGAATAAATTAAAAATGTAAATCCATGACCAACATGTGACATAGATAAAATACTCTATATAGACTACAGAAGGAAAATCTCTCAACAATGAAGAGAGTGCATGAAAAGGAAGATTCAAGCATTTTAGTGTGAACAGGCAGCCCTCTTGTGGTGCATACACATACACATACACATACATACTGCACTTGCAAAATGTTACCCAGAACAGTAGCAGAAAGACAACCACACTTAACACAACAGTGAGTGTGCAGTCTATAAGTGAGGTTAACTTCTTAACATTTCTATCAGCGAGGCAGAAAACATAAAAGCTTTCATGTATGATACATGCATCAGCGTATTCATCAAACCTTTTCACTGTAATAATCAACCAGCACAATCACAACAAAGCAGAACTAGCTCAAAACAGACACAGCACATCATACAATTTATGCATAGTTGGTTAAAGTATACAATGCTCTTTTATTTACACTTAGTACTGCTTTTATTTGCCTCATTATTAATATTTGACCTATTAATTCAAAACATTTTTGTAACAGATCAGTATCAATAATCGGTTCTAAAGTCATACAAACCAGGGATTTGTTAAAATAAATCTCCCTTTTGATTTTGTTCATTGGTTCCTGAAGGCAAGTTTAGACCTAAAAACCATAAAAACCAATAGCTAAAAGATCAACAATTGATACTTTCCCACAAAACTCACTCAAAAGAGTGTGGTGGTCTTGTAACCAATAGTATCGTTCAAGGAAAGGAGCCTCTTGTGTTACAAACATGAATACTGATCTCTAAATTCTGTGTAGTCTTGCTTAGACTCTCCTTCTGAAAATTGACTACACTGTTACACTATCATTCTCCTCTCCTGGGTTTTCAATAATTATTACAAACAAATCATTACATAATTTCCCATACTCAGTACATTAAAACAGTGCAACAGCAGCCGTGATCTCAAAGCACTGACCAGTTTACAACGTGTATGCATGGCAGGGCACTACAATTGACAGAATTAAGATGAGAGAGAGCAATGCAATTCAAAAATTGAGCTGATACAGTTAAATATAAAGGTGGTATACAGAAACTTGGCAGTTATTCTGACCACCATCAAAACATTGAAAAGCTGACAAGGTGGTCACAGTAATGTTGGAAAATCAATAGCAATAGTGTGCAAATATTAAATGAGGTGGTGCAGCGGACTATAAAAGGGGGTGGAGTTGGGGTTCTGGTGAGTGTGTGTGTTTAATGTCAGGTCAAAACAGTGGCAGTATGATGTAATGACCATTAGACCACAATGACCCAATTTCTCAGCCCTCCATTCAGGACTGAATGACTCTGCATCAGAGGGAGTCAGCGGGCAAAATGTATCGTCATCGTGGTAACCAGGCACGCTTATTGCCTGGAGCCTTTACACAAGTCTTCTCAGGACATCAAGGTTAAAGTTAGGCCTACACTTCTTTCCAAATAAAGAAAAATGATGGACTACAGTCTGAATGTCTATGGACAGGTTTGTAAAAATATTTTGATTTTATTACAGGTTCATTTCAGTAAGCAGCCCATTAGAAAACATTGCTCTGTTTGCACTTCTCTTTATCCTTCGGCACTCTGTGAAAACTTGCTGTGGGTTGCTATATAGAGAAAAATAGTAAAGATATGATTCATCTATATATTACTACCTATATGAAAGGATTTTGGTAGCAACCATAGGGTATGGTATGTATGTTGTCTTTACCTTGCAGTTGGATTCTCGCAATATTATGTGATTGCACAAGAATCCATCTTGTCAGGCTTCTGTACTGGCTACACCTTACCGAATCAATCAGTCTCGGCAAAGGGCGTGGTTTAGGTGTGTTTGGCATTGATCTATGGTTTGGGTTTGACGGCAAAACGCAAAAGTTTGTTCAAAACTACAATGGCGGACGTGATAGACAGATGTTTATCCACCTGTAATTTTCGAATTTGCCTGCCCTTCTCCATACAGTTTCAAATTACATATGGTATGTTAAACAGTCTGGCGCATCAGGTGTTTGTTACAGGTGCCTCATTTGAGTGTTATTTTCAATTAGATGCAGTTTCAGCAGCTTAAAGGTCCAGTGTGTGGGAATTTCTCCCATCTAGCGTTGAGATCATATATCTCAATCAACTCTCTCAAAGTACGTATAACAGCTACGGTAGCCTTCACGCTTCAAAAAGCCAAGATGTCATCCACGTCTTCATCCAGCTTTCCCTCCGGCGATCAGGTCCGCTCGTTACATTTATTTTACATTATTAATTGCAAAATGTTATCTTAAGATTTGGTGAGTACTACAAACTGTCTTGTTGATGTTAGCTATGTTGATGTTATGTTTGCTATATTTCATGGAAAGCGACGATACCCATTAGCAGGTCTATGAGTTTATCATGTGACAGCGAAAATGCGAAAGGCGGTGCTAACGTATTTCAAGATGGCGCATAAATATGGAGCATCTACCCCAGTTCATGCAAATGTAAAATTCCAAGCCAATAGGAATACTTGGAATTGATGGTGGAGGTAAATATTCATGAAAAAGGACAAGTTTGTGAAAGGGCAAAAAGATAATGAACAACTAAAAACGCTACCCACTGGACCTTTAACATAGGACACGTGATTTAAAAGATGTGACATCTTTCACATCAGTTTCACCCTTGATGTATTACAGTAGGCTATTTAAGAAATGTACAACAATAATGTAGCATACTGTACTTTTAAGCAAAACACACACAAACACAGTAGCGTAGCCTAACTGTTACCCTGCAAAAATATAGCACATTTGGACAGACACTGAGGTGGTTAAATCAGTGTAAGTGGAAGATCAGTAATAGTTTAAATCGGGTTCACCAGATGTGGGGTTAAGGTTGATACATAATATGTTAAACCCTCCACCCAATTAAATCACTCCCTCTCGCACTTGGCATCTTTCAAATTCTGACATCCCACCCATTAAGTTACCTCCATCTGTTGATGCCCACATTGGAGGACCCTGCGAACCAGGGGTCCAGGATGTAAACGCAGCGCAGGGTGTCCGCATCCCGGAGAGAGTCCCGTAGAGACGGGTTGTCGTGCAGCCGCAGTCCCTTCCTAAACCAGTGGATGGTGTTGACCACCATGTCGCCTGTCTTATTAATAATCCCCGGCGGAGGTTAGAAAAAGGGGAGGGGGGTTTCTTAAAAACAACAAAAAGACGTCCTCTTGCGTTGCTTTGTTTGCTTTATTTTACAAAATAGTCAAATGTCCATTCACGTCCGAGAACGAAGACGCTTTTAACCTGGTCAGTGGATAAACGTTGCTCCATAAATGTATCCACAGAGTTGAGTCTCCTCGCCAGCGGCTGCATGTGTGACAGCAGCCAGGTACCCACAGCAGACGCGAGAAAAAAGGCACAATTCTTGTCTTGATTAGTAAACAACGATGAAGTAAACACATTTAACGGAAATTCTTTTCGAGGAGGAGACCAGCAGCGATGTCTAAATTGTTTGATATTTTTGTAAGCTGTCGCACGAAGCGGTGAAACCCTACTATCTCGCAAAAAGTAGAAAATATTTGTTTCCACATGTAACGATAGTCTACACAAAGTTAACGCCCACTTAACCTCACTAACACGTTAAACATTGTATGTCAACTGTAACGCCTGGTAAACCTATAGATGTAAAGAGTGGTAACCCCGTCTGACACGCAAGAGCAAGACCATTCTGTGTCAACAGGAAGGAATGGAGCGCTCTGATTGGTCAAAATCAACAGTTATACAACTGTTTCTCTGTCACGTTTCCATAATGTGCATAATGTAAATGTCGATATTCATGCATATATAAACATATATAAAATGACATTTTTACTAGTCAGGGTGTATTTTGTATAGTCAAAATAGACTCATTAGAGGTTTGACAAGTAACACATTTTGTAGATATCTGAAATGCTTGTTCTCTCAACATTTTGAGAAAACAAACCCTCAACGTTTCTGATAAATACAGCTAGGCCTAATTGAAGGTTTTGGAATGAGTAGGCTACATCATATGGTCGACCCAGAAGTACCCGGATGAGCACACGCCGTGCGGGGAGGCCTGGCGGTGTGAACCTAATACATATGATGTGTACTCGATGTATTGTACAGGGACAGCAATGCACACACTGTAACCAGAGCCGTTTAGAGAGATGGCTCTGGCTGTAACCTTAGAGCAAAGGGAACCTACTAAAACATTTAAAAATCTCCATCAATTGGGTTTAGAGAAATATGGGTTTTCTTTCACAAATCCCGTCTGTTTTCTTGTCCAGACCAGTAAAATCCCAGAGATTGCCGTTTCATGATTTGTCTCTGGACTTTCCTCAAAAAAATTGCCTACACCTCCTGCTGTTTATAGCATATGATACCTTTTAGAAAATTAAGAAAACAAAAGCTAAGCAGGACAGTGAAAGTGACTTCTAATGTACTGGACTTAACCTTTACATATCATTGTAAACACACAGCTTGGCAAATCAGGCAATATTTTATTTATATATTGCTTTGTTTGTTATAGGTAGTTGTTGCATAGGTTTTGTCATTTTTAGGTAAAACTGAAATGGCTAAAAAACATTTTTACCCACATTTCTCTCTACTTGATTTTAACTACACTCAGTGAAATTAGGCTAATCAAAATAAAATAAATAAAAATAAAAAAATATAAAAGGGTAGGCTAATACAAATATGTTTGTGAAAAATTGTATAATCTATTCCTTCTGTTTTATATCCACAAAAATGCCACTGTAAAAGGAAAGAGGAACGTGCTGTGCTGAAATGAGAGGAACATACTGTATCACCCTAAAGCAGGATGTCATAAAATATTACGTCCACAGACCCATGCCTGTGGAGCTATACAGTGTATCTACAGTTACAGTAAGTAAGTCTACCTGTATGCTTTTAACTTGCTCAGAGCAATATTGCACCTGATCATTTATATTGCTTATGCAGTCATCTAGAACAGATCAATGAGAAAACAGATCAGCTTGGCTTGAAACAGCCTGCTCAGTGATTCAGAAACCAAGGTCTGACAGTAAACAGTCTGTACTGTAGCTTTCTAACCCAAACAGGCTATCTTTTCAGCTGCATCAGAAACCACTACTGGCCAAATTACTGGACACTAAATTATAAGAGATTGTTGGGGATTTCCTCCTCTGTGTGCCCCCTTTTGGGACAATGTGTCTGACTCCAAATGAACAACCTATAACCTATATACACATTCGTTAAATTGGAATTACATTGATCCTAAGCAACAGCCAAATAAGACGATAAGATAAAGTCAAATACATTTGTTTAATCAGTCAAGCATCGGAGTTTCAATACACAGGTCTGTGGGATCACAAGGCACGTAGAGACTAAGTTTCCCTAGCAACAGACAAAAAGCCGGAGCCAGTCCACGTATCTCTAGACTGTCAGACCTTGTGAGCCCCATTCTATACTTCCCCTCATCTCTTGTACTTTCTTTCTTGGGTCCCCTCTTTTCTCCAGCACAGGGAGTGTTATCTTCACACAACACACGCCAGGGTCGAGGCCATTGTGCTGTGTCTCGTCTTCATTTGCTCTCACGCAAAGCGGTACATCCTGTTTCACTTGTTATTATTACTCAATGTACTTTGCTCGAGGCCACTGTGACCCTAACTATCTTATAGTTATGGCTTAAGCTAAATAAGCATACACCAAAACACACTTGGTCTCTTATGGAAACCTTTTACATTCTTATTATATTTATTTGCAAATAGTAAGAACATTATTCTACAAGATGTGCCTATGAACCCACAGCACACTGTTTCTTGGGACATACCCTGGCTTTCCACCAACACACAGTCAAAGTGGTATGCTCAGGCCATCTCACTATAGAAGATAGGAGAGGTGATGGACCCCCAACACTGCAGTGGATCTGCAAAATTGCTAGCCAATGTCTTGTGGCATTTTTCATTCCCCACCTTCTCCTAACTTCTCAATAATATACACTCAACCTTTCCTGACCGCTTTACTTTAAAAACCAATTTAATACATAGTTCACACTCTCCTCATAGTTGAAGAATTTTAGTAAGTTCTATTTATTCTGATTGTTCATGTCAAAGGACTTGGTTACCAGATTCACCATGATCTAGTTTTTGAAATAGGCTGTGTTGAGTTACTTATTCAATTGCATGTAGCTTTGCAAATGGACACTAGATGGCAGTCCTTACCAGGATTGTTTTGAAAGGCCTCAGAATCCTAGCCTGGGAAAACCCTGACAAACTTCCTGCAAATTTGAGATTTGCTCTCAGTTACAACTGAGAAGGGTCTGGTGTCAACCAGGCTATCGGAATCCCCTTCATCACATAACATTTCCCCCTATTTGCATTCATTTATTTTTCATTCATTTGTGTTTTCTCACTTTCAAGAGCAATGAGTTTTCTTTCTTAAAAAATGATTTGCTTTGCAGTCACAGCTTTGGCTAACGGTTGGCACAAATAGTAGGTTGTATATACTGTCCAACAGACAGTCAATGTCCTAAATTGATTGACGAAACGATTAGCATTACAGTATTCATGATTGCTGGGTAAGATTGTGTGCGTTGTAAGCTATGTAAATATGAATTACGTGTAGCAGAATATGATGTAATAATGAAACAGGAATAGGAGTCTACAGCCATGCTAGCCGCTAAGTGTGGCTGTACAGCATCCTTTTAAGCTAAATGTTAAGAATGTCAGCATGCCAACATGCTCACAGTGACATGCTGATGTCTAGCGGGTAGCCTGATGTCTTGGTTCTCCTGTGAGATGTAGAAAAAGGCTTTTGGCACAAAATCATATTTCTTTTTAATTACTTCATTCCGAGTTTGATTAAAGCAGTCCCTCAGCCGGAAAGGCTAATTGGACCCAACATAGACATGAAGCTGTAATATTTAATTATCCTTCAAGGTGAGTTTTATAACCCAATTTAGCTACTTTAATTTTACAAGAATTCATTCTCCAAAATTCTTTAGCGCCCAACATCAGCCTTTTGTCCCTCCAAGGAAAGAGCTGTCATAGAGCAATCAATGAGGTTACTTAGACAAATCAACATGATTAATACAAATCAATCAATCTCTTGGTCTCTCTCTGAAACTGGAGAAAGGGTTCATTACTGTTATAAAGCCCAGTCTCTCTCCTTTTCGCTGTAGTTTTTTTCCCCCATTTAAATAATGATACTTAAATATCAGAGTCCCCTTCCACCTATTGTCCGATGTATTTCTGACCTCCCTCATTCTACTGCCTTCTGTGCTGTGCAGACCTTTCAGTAGACCTTGCAATACTGTATGAGGATAGTATTCTGTTTACACATTTACATTCAGAGCAGAGAGAGAACCTACTAAAACATTTAAAATCCCCATAAGTTGGATTTGGAAAACCATGTTTTTATTTCACATTTATTTTTTACTTGCCCTTTTCTTGTAGTCCCCTCAGAGTTTGAACAGTATGTTTTCGTGTGTATGTAATTGATATCACATGCATCATATGCTTGAATTAAAGGTGCTGTAGGTAGGATTGTGAAGATCCAGGACTTAGCCAAAAATTTGAACATCAACAACTTTTCATTCCCTCCCCCCTTTTTGCTAAAGCCCAAAACGGTCTCCTAAGCCCCTCCCCTACCTGCTTCATGTAGTTCTACTGGAACATAGGGTCAGTTTCAGCAAATATGACAGAAAGTTAGTTTTATAAGTCTTACCTACTGCACCGTTAACAGTATTGTTTAACATGTTGACTTGTAATAGCAGGAAAAAGCAGGATGCAATGACTTTAATAATGGCTTTGTTCTATTTAGTGTTCCTATAAGCCGTGATAACCCTGAACCCCTGAAACTGAAGCAGCTAAATTGAATTCATCATTCTTTTTATTATTAACACGTGTGTTTCCTACTGTGACGTGTCAGATTATTTTTGGGACAAACGTCTAACCCCAGTAAAGAATACATTATTTTGTTGTCTATTTAACTGTCAGAAATATGAGCATTTTGCTCTTGACAAAAAAACTGAAGTTTGTCTGCACAACACCAGGGTTCACTGTTGCTCCAGAGAAACATCCAACCTGATGTCAAAAGCAGAAGCTATACAGTCTTACTGCAGCTCAAATGTAAAGCAGCCACAGTCCCCTAAATCCGTGAGCAATCTCCAGTTCATGGAGTCAACTAAGATTATTTCCACCCCCTACACAATTTACACTTATTTGCACTGAACTGGTTTTGTCAGTATTACAGTTATAACTGCAGTTACTTTCAGTACATTAAACTGAAACCAGATACCTTGCTGTTGTTTAAGAATTTAGAATATAGCTATACCATCTTTAAAATTATACTTGCACATGCAATCACCATGGCATTCATTTAAGGTGGACTGGGTTATATGGAGATTCCACAGAGCCAGAGCCTATACATGGGTTTCTGGGGGAAAAAAACAAAATGGATGAATGTTAGACCCTGCCAGTGATCCCAGCAAATGACCTTGGAAGTAATTCAGATCTTTTCAATGAGTTCCCCTCCAGAGGAACAGAGAAGGATACATTATGCATGCAATCTATTATTAATGGTCTTGAGTCATGTTACGATCAGACACGGGCCCTCAGAAAATATCTGAAAAGCCTTATCCTCTGGAGGACTTGTCTCCTAAACATGATGTTTTTAAAAGCAGCTACTTCTAGGCTACTGTAATGCATATTATATGATTTATTATTTAATGCAATTCTGTCTTTTACATTCTAGGCTACTTTTACATGACAGGATTTCTGTATTCATGCTATTCCAAAGTTGTGAGAAACTTCCCAAAGGTAGGCCATAGATAATTACACAAGCATTGTGCTCACTGTTTAAATCACCTTTTTTTTTATTATTAATAAGCCTTTTCATGGGCTACATCATGGACTTTGTATTGATCCTCTAAAGCGATCCAATTAAAACGCTTTGCTGCTTCATCCCGAGAGTCCATTGGCTGACAGCTGTTCTCGGGTCTCACCGGCCCCGCCTCCTTCTGTCAGGCACTGCGCTGATACAGCACTGTGTGCCTGCCGATGCACTGAAGTGAGCTACTACTCTTTAACTTTATACTACACCCTTGGACGGACTTTCCAAAAAAACAGAATCATATTTGTGAGCAGAGCTCGTGCAAGACGCGTGCGTATCCAAACTCCACCGTCTTGAATATTTCCTTCCACTTTCCCAAGCCCTCTTTTACAGTATGAAGTGCAGTTATGGCAAGGAGTAGCAAGTCAGTGGCGAGGACCCTGGAGGATTTGACGCTCGACTCGGGTTATGGTGGAGCCGCCGACTCCTTCAGATCTTCCAGTGCGTCGCTGTGCTGCTCAGAGGCACATGGCGGGAATCACTGGCATTTAACCGACTCGATGCACAGTCGACACAACAGTCTGGACACTGTTAACACGGTCCTGGTCGAAGACGCCGAGATCCTGGAGAGCACCGGGCAATGCGCTAAACTACCCGAGCTTGAGGATGTGCCATGGAGCCTCGGGGAAGTGGCAAGCGCGCTGAACAGGGACGAGGAGATGACCCTGCCGACCCCCCCGCAGGACGTCCTGCTCAGGCTCTCGGTGCTGGTCAGCCGGGCCCTGGTCAGGGTCGCAAAGGAGTCGCAGCGCCTGAGTTTGCGCTACGCCAAATGCACCAAATACGAGATCCAAAGTGCCATAAAGATGGTTCTGTCGTGGAGCGTCTCGATGAGCTGCATCAGCGCGGCCCTCAGTGCCTTGTCCCTGTACAACATGAGCACGGAGGAGGACAAGTTCAGCCGCGGCAAGTCGGTGCGCTGCGGACTCATCTTCAACGTGGGGAAGTTCTTCAAGTGGATGGTCGACAGCAGGGTTGCGGTCAGAATCCACGAGCACGCTGCGATCTACCTGGCTGCGTGCATGGAGAGCCTCTTCCGCGAGGTGTACGCGCGGGTGCTGCGCAGCGCGCTGCTGGAGCGGGATAACGGGATCCCCAAGTTCACTGTGGAGACCCTGGAGCAGGCCGTCAACACTGACTCCGAGATATGGGGCTCTCTGCAGCCCTGGCAGCACCTGATCTGTGGGAAGAGTGCAAGCGGTGAGTTGTGAATACTGTAAGTCCATGCAACAGGGTCCTTCTCCACTTCATATCCTTACCACAGCTTTTAAATCCCTGTGCGTAAAGTGAAAAAAAGTCCCCCTCTCATCTCACGGTAGATTTACATCAGTATAACAGATACATGCTTCTTCATTAGATTTACTCCAAACATCCATAGACTAAAATGTAACAATGTATAGGGGATACTAATCCAAACAAGTCTCACCTGCACCATAAATGACTACCAGGATTTATATAAAGAGAGGTCCCTCTGATTCACTTGCTGCCAGATTTCTGATATGAAAAGGTTATGCCACATTCACTCAATCTCTCTCTCTTTCTCCCTCTCTCTCTCTCTCTTGTTGAGGAACTGTAATCCTAGACTCAAATATGTCAGTGAAAGAACGTTTCTGCAGGCAAGTGATGACTGACTGAGTAGATCAGGATGGGAGAGAGTGGTCCTCTTAAGGCCATCTTGCCTCCTCTGTCTTCTGTGCAGTGTTACATTGCAGACATTATTCTCTAATATTCTTCTAATACTATGTGGCTGTTTTGTTAATGCACAAAATGACAAAGCAGGGCCTGGTATCCCCAGGGTTAATGACTCACTTTGATAGCTTTCAGTGAAAGGGGCTCTCCTTGTTGGGTTTCCTACAATAATACCCTGCAGAGAGGAAGGAGGTCTTTCATTCCTGTATATATCTGCTGATTCCGGTGCCACAATACCTCACTGGTAGTTTTCACATGGCTGTTTAGAAATACTTATTGGTGTGTGCTTTGAAAGAAAGTATAACTGTATTCAGCCTTCACTGCCACTTAAACAGCAATACATCACAAACCACTCTAACACATGCATGCCCCTGTTTTGATGGATGTTGTAAAAGTGCTGCTGTGGCTCCTCTTGCAACAGGTTTACGTAATGAAAGGCCTTGGGGGACCTATGTGCTATCATGCATTATGCAGAGTGATGTGAATAAAACTGAGTTATAGAGTGAGGGAGAGAAAAAAAAAGAGAGACAGGCACACAGAAAGAAACCTGGAGACACTCTGTGACCGTATTGATGAATCACCAACAGAAGCCTGGCATCATAGGAAGAGCACTTTATTTTGCTGTATCTCTTTGTTTCAAAGGCACAGTGAAACATTTTTGTTAAACATGCAGCTTGTTTACCCTTTCCATGTCTGTTTGCTTACACCAGCTGCACAGTCAGCATCAGACTCGCATAAATGTGCGTTCATTTGTAGTGGTAACAACATATAGTATCATTATATTACTGCATACCTTGACATATAATGAACAAAAAAAATGCCAGTCACATACATTTCAAAGAGACGACCCACCCCGTGGCTCCAAGCCCTCAATATGACGTCAGCCTTTACAGTATGAGCACATACTGTAAATTGAATGCCAATATTCAGTGCCTCTGCACACTCAGGCCACTTGGCATGCACCAAGGCTCCAGCTGTAGAAGAGGGGTTGAGTGTTCATTGGTGCATTGGATCGGGGAATAGGATGCAAGAAAAACGTCTGGAGCATGTGGAATATTGATGTAATGCCCAAGGCTAGAAAAGTGGCAGAGTGCATGAAGTCTATGTTGTTGTTCAGTATTGTGCATAAGGTAGTAATTACTGGCATGCAAATGAACTTGATTGCAGCTAAAATCTATATCTTTATAATTACAATGCATCAAATGACTATGTGTAATGGGAGTAGAGCTTTATAGCGTCATTTTACTTCCTGTTTTGGTTTTCTTGCACACAACTTTATAGCTTTGGTTTACTCTCACTGCTCTCTGACTGTACACTACCTGCCCAGTATCAAACGCTTAGCGACTACAGCTATGTCCTATCAGGTAGGGAGCTAGAGAGACAAATAATTCCCTAAGGAGTTGGAGGAGACCAAAACAGAGCTGAAAAGAGAGTGAATATTGAAAATATATTCGCCCGGTGGACAGAAACACAATTCCAAAATGAGTACTGCTCCGTATCTGCTAGATGTGTATAAAGGCAACTTTATGCTAACACATTAGCCATACCAACGTAAAAGGTAATAATATGTAAGTGTTCACAGCTTGTTTCTACAGTTCCCAAGTGGCAAAAATGTATCAATTATGCAGCTTTAAGTCTCAGGATGTTCAACAGACACATGCGGTTATACATCTACTTAGTTTTAGGCAGGTTTAAGACTGATGGACAGTGGATGTGTGCATCTGTTGGGGCATATATCCATGACGTTCCACTTCCGGGATTGGTCCTGTGCTACCGGAAGTTCCACCGGATGTCCTTCTTTTCAGCCGGATGTCTGTTACCTTCCTCTTTCTTTGTGTTGGAATTTTAAACTCTGGTCGATTTCTGAGGACTATGGTTAACTGCTCCTCAGATCTCTGCAGGGTAAATCCAGACAGCTAGCTAGACTATCTGTCCAATCTGAGTTTTCTGTTGCATGACTAAAACAACCTTTAACATACACGTTCCACCAAAACAAGTTCCTTCCTGAGGTTATTTTGCAGTGGCACCGTGGCTCTGTCTGGCGCTTAGCGCCGTCCAAGATGATTGTGATTGGTTTAAAGAAATGCCAATAAACCAGAGCATGTTTTTCTTTTCTTTTTCCCATCCTGGAATGGTTGTGGACTAGCCAGACCCCCCTCCGCAGCACTGTGGAGGAAGGTCTGGCAATGCGAGACTAGGGCATCATAGGATGACTGGTTCAGTTGAAATAGGAATTTCCATATGGTGTAAGATTCCCATCACATTTCTTATGTGACAATAATATATAATGTGACAATACAGGACCTCTAAACCTCAAGATACCCTCTATCTGCATTAACAGATAAGGCCGAAGCACAGCCGCATCATTCGCTGTCTTCCCAGTAAAACCAAACAGCCAGTCAATCCAAGGGTGGGCTGACCTTACCTGAGCCTCTGCCTGCCAAATTGAAGCTCCATATCGCTTCATCCATTCTCTCAGTCTCTGTTTGCCAAATTGGAACAATTGATGTGATTTTTCCATATTATGCTAACGCTGGTGACCCAGCTTTGTCAGGAGGCCTTTATGACTATCTTTATTGCATCTTCCACAAAAGCTGATTTCCTTTGTCATGCTGTCACAAAGTCAATGAGGTTGTTTCTTCGTTGGGTGTATTACTTTTCAGCTTCTATCAGGTACCTTAGTAATGAGCTGAATCATTTAGCGGGCTTTCTCTCTTCCACAGAAGGTCAAAGCAATCATTTGAAATTTGGTTAAAGTGCCCATATTATGAAAAAAACACTTTTTCTGGGATTTGGGGTGTTCTTTTGTGTCTCTGGTGCTTCCACAGGCATACACACTTTGAAAAAAATCCATCCATGCTGTTTTGAGTGAGATACGGTTTCTGAATGTGTCCTGCCTTCAGTCTCCGGGTGAGCTGTTCAAAATCGGCACGGCTTGTGACGTCACAAGCCAAAACGAGCTGGCTAACCACAACCGTTAGCTTGTAGCATTAGCGTTAGCATGCTAACGCTAGCATGCTACCTCGTTCTCAATAGCAAAGCACTGCTACAACACACACAAGTTCACCATAATCTACAAAAGAACTACTTACATGTGCACCCTCATTTAGAAGTCTCCCAGCTAATCCTGCCTTGTAACTGACCGAAGTTGGAGAAACAGCCTTTCTTTTACTGTCTATTGAGCTAGCTAGCTAGCTGACATGATCTACATCTGAGCTACTGTGCATGTGCAATCAAAGATAGTACAGAAGAAGTAGAAGAAAAGAGGTCTCACTCTTTAGCTAAAACAGAGACCAGAAAAGAGGATCTGCAGCAGTGAGAGAGAGCTGTGCAGTACAACAAAAATATGGTGTTTTTTGAAAATTAAACCATGTAAACCTATTCTGGTACAACCTTAAAATACAATTATGAACCTGAAAATGAGCATAATATGGGCACTTTAAGGCTTTATTGCTGCGAGTTAAAACATTTTTTTATACCACTCTAATATCTGTACTTTAATTATAAAGCCCTAACCAGCAGCCAGTTAGCTCATCTTAGCATTAAGCCTGGAAACGGCTGACCCTGCTCTGTCCAAAATAATGTAACAAAATCCACCAACCAGTAACTCTAAATTTCACTAATTAACATATCTTATTTGTTTAATTTGTACAAAAGTATAACTAAAGGGGTGCCTGGGTAGCTCACCTGGTAGAGCGCGCGGCCATATGTAGAGGTTCACTCCTTGACGCGGCCCTTTGCTGCATGTCATTCCCCCTCTCTCCCCTTTCATGTCTTCAGCTGTCATATAATAATAAAGGCCTAAAATGCCCAAAAAATAATCTTAAAAAAAAAACCGTATAATATATAATAAAGTACATTTACAGTTATGTGCCTGATCATTTCTTGTAGATGCATAGTAGAGATTTCTGGCACAACCTGATCATTTTTTGGCCAGGAGCAGTAACTTCCCCAAGCTTCTGCTTGCCGCCTGGTAACAGCATGGTGACAGCAATACCAGTTACTGCTTCTAGCCAAGAAATAGTCTGCTAATGCTAAAGTGAGGCAAATGGGCTTCTGGCTGTTGCCATACATTTACCGTACATACATGCTAGTGGTATCAATCTTCTCATCTAACTCTCAGCAAGAATGGGAACAAGTGCACACCCAAAATGTCAGACTATTTCTTTATACCCTCAAGAGTGATGATCAATAATAGAAAAGCATTTAAACAACAATAAAATGCTCTGTAGTTTTAGGTGTAAGTACTGTATATACTGTGTTTTATATTGTTATGTACAATGTATTTCTTTGTAGTGCATCAATTTATACGAATAAGGGGGAAAAAGCTTGTTCTTGGTTGTTTCATGAATTGATGCCTCAACACAGTATCCATAATATTGCTATCTATATAACCTGCTATAATGTCTGTTATACACCTACTGCTCCTCACAGCTCTGCATTGGCATATCTAGCATATGGCAGGCCTCCCACACACAAGCCCAACACACACATACACACTCGCACACATACAGTAAGCTGTCAGGGGCTCCTCTCACCATGTCTGAGCCAGTGTTATTTGCAGGTGGGTGTTGGGTTTCCCTTCTCCGGCTGTGGTATCCTGTCAGAACAGGAAACTGCTCTACATGGTGGGATATTTCTTATGGCTCCCACTAGGCCCAGAAACACAGTGATTCTTTGATTTCTTTAACGACGTGTGCATGTCACAGAAATTGTCTAGTGGAACACGATATCCAGTGCTCAGGGATATGTACCACCCTGAGAAAGATTTTCTAATCATGCTTCATGTGTGAGATGACTTTCAAGTTTGGGCAGAGCTGGTTGGGCTGAATGATCTTAAGGAAAATTTCACCCTAAAGTCATTTAAAATAAATGTAGGTAATGTACCTTGCAAGTCCTGGCCCATTTTGTTTTATGGTGGTGTTTTTTTTTCTTTGTAGACTTACCATTAAGCATTGACATTCAACAATCATTCAAAGGGCAATCCATGATGGAATTGTCAGAGATATTTCTCGACCAATGGCAGCCTCAGAAGAAATTCAATGCAGCCACAACTTGAGCTGCTGCCAGTAGCATCTGAAATATAACCCTGTTGAGGGGTAATTTGAGGTAATTTGAACAACTGGGCATGCTGCTCTGTGGCATTGTCCTCTCCTCACTCTTACTTTTCTTGCCTGGAAAACACACAGTCCGTTCTCTACACTCTAGGAAATCTGGAAAATCAACAACTGAACATGAAAATTTGGGGAAAGTGGGTGTACACAAAAATAGTAAATCACAGCACTCTAGCACATTTCCTGGAAATCATTATGAAATGCGTAACAGATGTGGGATTTTCCTTTAAAAGCCTTATGTGTACCCTACTCTTGGCATTTAACATAAAAAGTGAGATCTCATTTGTTTACATTTTCCAGACGCAAGCATCATGTGTGAAAACCAGAACAACTGATGCACTTGTTGAGGGTATATGATGTGTATGCTATTAGAACAGGGACACTTTACTGGGTAGCTTTGTGCTGTTTTAGTTTAGCGCTTCACAGGGGTGAGGGAGTGCAGGTCTCATTCCATTCACAGGTCTTTTGTTCCGGTTTCGGCATTGCAGTACGAGATCGGTGCCTGGTGCACACATGCTGTGGGGAAGGCAGGCAGACAGGAATGACTGCGGTCTGCAGCGGTACCACTCTGTACCGGTGGAGACCAGTCCCCATTATGTCTGGGAGTGAGATGTAACATATCTGTGCTAGGGAAACCCTTACACAGCAGCAAACACTTAGGTATATAAGGCGGCAACATACACAGACAGATTCATACACACACACACACACACACACACACACACACACACACACACACACACACACACACACACACACACATAGAGTCACACATGGCCCAGGAGCAGATCTGGTATTAATCGTTTGGGAGGGGAATGAGGAATGCTGATGTGACATGGAGTCTGGTACATTGAGGGGAGAGCTCCGGCCAAGCTTACTTCCGTTGATTAAGAGGAGCCAGGCGATAGAATACAGTTAATTCTGCACCAAGCTGGCAGCTTGAGTGTCTTTTTTTTCTTCTGTAACCGCCTTCTTTTCTCATGCACCTCTGGGGATGGATTAAAAGTTTCAGATGTGTGTTAAAACATGTAGGTGATGGACTGGCTCAGTATAAATCCGCCGCTATATATGAATGTGACTGCAGCCATTGTACACAATAAATAGACACACGAAAAAAAAAACAGTGGTTATTCAACGCAGTGAGGGTTGAATTGAACCATGTTTTAAACAGAATTTTGTAATCTGTGCCTGTGTAATACATACTTGTGGAGATCTTGTGTCATTTGAGAAAAACACTGCTGAAGCTGCTGCAGCAAGGACTAATTTTGTAGATTTTTCAAATTTTCATGCTTGACCTTTTACACCAAATATAGCCCTGACAATTGCACCCCATAAAGTGCGCTTTAAAATCACTCTTTAGATTCCTATTTAATGTCAGTGAAAAAGATTCAGTATTTTTTATTTCTAGACTAGAATCATTTAAATATTACTCTGCACTATGGAGCCAAATCCAGTGAAGCTGTGGCTAAAAATGAATTGTTCATGATGTCGACGAAGGAAGAAAGGCAGAGGGAGAGAAAGAGACACAGATGGCAAGGATCAAAACAGGAAAATCCATAAGAAAAGCTGTGGGTGACAGATGAGACCCACACAAGCAATGCCTCCTTATTATAGTAGGAAGAAAACATTCTGGGCAAACAAGTACCAGCAAGTGGATTAGTTAGGTGGAGCATCAGTATCTACTGCACTGTTTTTTTTGCAGCTCTCTCTGTTGTTGTGTGGAGAGAAATGATCCTGATGATGATGGTAAACAAGCTTTTAACTTGTATTTTCTCTTTGTTGTGAGCAACTCTTGTCACCATTAGAAAACTGATCTGGTCTGATAGAGAAAGCTGCATGTCAGCTCATGTCAAGATGCTTCTAGATTCACAGTTGGCGTACCGTGAACCAAATTCCAAGATATTTACATAACACAGAAATTAGGGATCCACCGATCCAACTTTTTTAGTCTTGATACCTGGGCTTTGAGTGTCAGCCGATACAGAGTACTTATCTGATACCAGTGTTTAATTAATAAGCTGTATGCCTCACCGTGTGGAAGTGACTGGGATCGTTCCTTTATGTGTAAGGCAACATCATTATTCCAGACGCAGCGATTGTAGGGAGGCCCTGCAAAAGAAAATGCCACATACAATATTAAAAGAAGGTAACTGTTTACAGCTTAGATTAGTTGTTTGAAATGGATGGAGACGCTCATTGAATAGCTCCCACTTTTCCTTCTTAGAGTTAAACTTGCTTTTGCTTCAGTATTGACATTAAACTATTTTAGCTTTTTTAATATTTATATAACTGTTTCTGTTCTTTAATGTTTTACGTAAAGCACTTTGAATTGCCTTGTTGCTGAAATGTACTATACAAATAAAGCTACCTTGCCTTTAAGAAATGTGCTTTTGCACTCAGCGAGTAAGCATAAAGACTAGAAAAATAGGGAAAACAGCCAGCTTGGCTCCGTCCAAAGGTAACAAAATCCACCTAGCAGCACATTTAAAGATCACAGATGAACATGTTATATGTTGTTTATTTAATCTGAACAAAAACCATAAAGTAAAAATGTCAAACATCAAAGGTAGGTTATGTGACTTTCTGGATACTAACCAGAGGAGACTCCAGGACACAAACAACAAAAATATACTGTATAACATATGACAATCAGTGAGTTTTAGAGGTCCTGATAGATGGATTTTGCTACTTTTGGAAAGAGCCAGGCTAGCTGTTTCCCCGTTTTTATGTTAACTAACTGTATGTAACAGACCAACATGAGAGAGGAATTGATCACATCTCTCTTCACATCTTACTCTTAACAAGAAAGAGAATAACAAATTTCCCAAGATGTTGACCTATTCCTTTTAAGATCACCACTCGTATTTTGTCTCTGAGGGCGTTTTCATACCTATAGGTCGTTTTCTCTGGTCCAACTCCATTGATGAGTTTGTGAACTTGGAGCGTTTTTCCTTGGTTCGGTTTAGTTTCACCACAGAGAAAAATCCAAGTGAACCAAAATGCATAAGTATAAACAGGAAGATGATTCTGCGTTCTGGAATTATGCATATTTCTCATATCGCCATGGTCAAACCAGCTTATTTCATTTAAATTATCATCCATCTGCTCTCCGAGACTTCGATCTCCTCTGCCGGTGTCTGTCTCCAACTTTAGCAGCAGCTGTTTTGACCACAAAGATAAAATAGACTGCGCAGTCTATTTTTGTGAAAGAAACATCGCTACAGTTTGCATGCTTTGTGCACTGAGATTGCAAAAAACACCTGACTACAGGAGCCATTTAGCTCAAAATTGCAGAGTACACCTGGTAGTTGAGTTGGATCGAGGTCGGATCACGTTTTCAACACAAACAAACCCTGCAGAGTTTGTTTGTAACCGGAGCGGACAACCTCTGGTCCAGGCCGAGTTTCGATCCTCACCTGAGTGTGATTGCTGTTTTCACACCTGCCCAAACCAACCGCACCATGGGGGTAAACGCTACAGGGTTCAATTCAACCGAACTAAACAAGGCAGGTGTTAAAAAAAAAAAAAAACTGAATTGGCTTTCCTAAACCTTTGGCAGAAGATTTGTCAAGGTGAAGAAAATCTGCTCCTATATACCCTCTAAGCTGCCAATGTTTAACTCTCCTGCAGTCAAGCTAATCCATGGCTGTAGTACAGTAACCCGTGGGAGTGTGAACGTGATCGTGGGGAGTTGGCCTTTTATTATTTCAGTCTTTTACAAACCACTTTATGCGTTTTTCCTCTGCACATGAGGAATACAGAGCCATCAGCCAGATGTGACAGAAATAAACACTCTGCTTCTGACATGCTAACGTTCCCAGGGAATAAAACATATACTTTCACTGGAGGACATAATTATCCTTGAATATATGGATATATACAGTACACTGGTGTGTGCTGATCACTGCTGCTGTCTGTTGTGTCATTAGTTAGTCATTTACAAGCTGCTCGGTGGTTTGGGGTCACCCCTAAAATTGGAGATACTTATTTATTATTATTTTTTGACTGCTAGACAATATTACATCAACCTGAATATACCCACTTATTCTCAGTCTGCCTCATTTACAGTACATCAGAAACTGTTTTCCCACATTTGCCAGAATGCATTTCAACAATGCTCTGGATGTGCCTGAACTTGTTTTATTCATTTGCAGCGGATAATGACAGTAGGACTAAGAGAGCAAGTTTTTCTAGCTGAGGAAGACTCAAGAGTTGCATCCCTTCATCAGAACTGCACTTGTGGGTGCAATGCATTCTGGTCTGTTGAGGTGTCTGTAGGTAAAGAGATGAGTATACACATTAAACAGAGGTTTAGAAATACTGAAGTCAGTATCAGTATTGAGGGTCCAAATAGTGAAATTTAAGTACACTTTTCTGTGGAAAATATTGCTAATTTAGCTCTCATTTTGCATTTATACTGTTGATTGATCCCCAGTGGGGAAATTACAATTTACACTCTATTTGTTAGAAATCACTACACACAGGCCTGAAATACACACACACATGCACATGACCTATTCATGCACAAATGGAGAGATGTCAGAGTGAGTGTGCTGCCAGTGCTGGACCAGCGCCCTGAGCGGTTGGGGGGGTACGGTGCCTTGCTCAAGAGCACCTGGCAGTGCCCAGGAGGTGAACTGGCATCTCTCCAGCTACCAATCCACACTCTGTATTAAGAGTATGTATTATATTGGGTCTAAATATACTGGAATCAGGCTATCAAATACTCATTACATGTAGTACGTATGTATGTATGTAAACCCCTCAAATTACCACAAACAAAATACTGAGGATATTACCTCAGTATCCTTAATGGTAGCTACAGCCTTGACTATGGATTTTAATAAATTGAGTCTGAAAAGACTTATTTTGAGACATCAAATGCAACATTTAGTTTCACAGTCACAGATAGATTTCCTGTGTTTTAGGTTGAATTTTCCATTTTAATTGTTGTCTTTAAAGCTATAGTGCATAGTTTCCTCTGAGGATGTTCTAAGTAATGACAACAACACTGTCAGCGCATCCACATGACTCAAGCCTTCACTCCCACCCCTCCTCCACGCAGTTGCTAGTAGCGTTGATCCCGTCAAATCAAGGAGGACACGGAGGATTAAAATAAACATGATGGACTCTCATGATGGACTCTTCAAAGAGTTAATTATCACTCGAGATTCTGCACGCCAAAGTCGCCGGACGACACCATTTTGTAAACATAGCCATACTGAGAAATACAGAGGGAGTTTAGTGGAGCTGATAGGCTTAATTAGCTTTGTATCAACTCATTTGGCATGTGTTTGGTTTGAATGTAACGGACGTTCATTAATATAAAATAGTTGCGCACTATAGCTTTAAATATATTGGCTTGCAACATGAATAATGAAACGACACGAGGAAAGTGCACATACTGCGGCTTAGTAGCATTCTAGGAGGCGTTGAACCTGCTGGTGATTCTGTTCCAATGGACCGGTATCCCATTACCTCCCATGAGAGCTCAGAGCACTGACCTTTGGACTGTGTGTGTTATTGCGTATATGCTGTGTGTACGTTTGAGAAAAGTGAATACGCCATTCCTTTTTTTCTATTTTCCATTGTGCAATTTCTTCAATCACAGCTTGTGACCTGAAGAATTAAGCCAGATGATTTTAATAAGATGTGACTAAATGGATGTCTTCTACTCGTCTCTCCTCACCCCCTCTCCATCTTTTCCCTTCTTTTTTGCTGCTCTTTTCTCATTCTCGCTGCCTTGCTTCTTCATTTTCTCCTTTCCGTTTCAGCCCAGCTATTATTCAATGCAGATCAAATGAGTCCACATTCTGCCACTGCCTTGATGGAGAGTAAGTAACCTTCCCGTGCTACATGTCTGCCAACGCTCTAATAGTTCTGTCAATCTAGACATGGAAGGCCCCCGCTGGCGAGCTTGCGCTGCAGACAAACACATGTGTCTGAACCATGACAGAGCTCTAGATCGAACTATAATCTGTAACTGTAGTGTGTACTGCGGAGTGGGCAGGGCGTAGCGTGGGTGATTTGAGAGAAAGTCAATGAAAAATGTGCCAGACTACAAGTCTTTGCTTGAGTATCAATCAACATTTTAAATACTAGGTCCACATATCATGCTGAACAGCTTTTACTCAAACTATGTACTTACACAACAGCTGAACGTTGGACATCTTCTCGATCCTTCACTCCAACTGAGTGAGTTTGCTCAACCCCCATCTGAACTAGCAGCATATGGTACAGATTACCACAGGAGAAGGTACATGTCTATTTTGTTCATGGCATTTTTTTATTACTAACATATGCTGGTTCCTGCTTTTCTCCCATTTCATTCTTAAAGTGGACCACAGACTGGCAGAATAACGACCACACTGTGAAAAGACAGATGCAAGCAGCGACTGTAACTTCTGCCCTGAAAAACATTCAGACATTTGACTGTATATTTTGTTATGGCAGCCATAGTATGGCAGCGTATCGTACCTTATAGCTAAAAGATAAATATGTAATGTAATTTAGAGTACTGCATATTGTATTAATCACTCCTCGAACTATGTTATGGGGAAAGGATCTTTATTTGGCACATATGCTCTGCTAATTTAATTTAAATTGAATATTTAGGTCTTTAAAGGAGATCATTAACTAACGACACACGTATGTGATGATTACAGATGAAGCAGATCTTTCCAAAATATTTCTGACAATGGGATTCAGAGTAAAAAAGAGTGGTACAAGTTAAATATACCCTTTTTTTAAGCTTACCCTTTTGACCTATTGACTTTGTGACAACAAATGGCATCATAGTTGCAGTTCAAGTGTATCTCTATACCTAATTCTTAACTTCAAAGAATATTTTACATTCAAAATGGGGCAATTTGTCTTCTTAGCTGACTTGCTATTGTTAGCCACTGGTAATCCTACATTCAGGAATCTCCTGGTTTAGTTCAGAGTTAGGGTTGTGTGAAACCCTGTAGTTGCATTGTGAGGACAGGACTTCTGATGTGCTGCTGCATGCAGTCACCAGGGTCAATGGCCCCTTCCCTACTTCCGGTGTCCTAGCTCAGACCACACCCATCTTCGAACTTGGCCTTCATTTTGATGTCAACTACACATCTGTAAAGTTTTGTGATTGCATCTTGCGTGGTGGCGATGCTATCACAGTGACAAAATGTGTCCACAGACAGACAGACAGAAAGTTTAAACACCCGGCAAAGTACTCAAAAACCGCCTCTTTAGTAGTTGCTGGGGTTAGGGAATGGTGCTAGAGTTAAAGTTAGGGGTTTACCAAAGCCATTAGCATGCATCCTCTGGGCACCATGGATATCTGTACCATCTTTTGTGTCAATCCAAGTTGTAGATGTTGAGATATTTGATGGAGTGACAACTGAGTGTCGCTAGAATGTATCGTCTAAGGTCTTTAGCAATCCATTCAATAATTGTCAAGATATTTTACTCAACCACAAATGTCAACCTTCTGGTGGCGGTAGACGAAAAGGCAGGGGATCACTAAATTAAGTAGGATTCATTATCTGGGGACCATGCATGTCTGTACAAAACTTCATGGCAATCGATACAATAGTTGTTGAGATATTTCAAGCTGGACCAACCAATGGTAGACAGAACCGACTGACGACATCGCCATCCCAAGAGCCGTGCCGCTAGCTTGGCTAGAAATGCCTAAGAAACATATTCAGCATGTTTTCAGGTCGAATGGATACACAGTGCATTTTAGGGAGAAACATTGAAAGTTAAAAGCTATGTTTGTTTACAGTGAACTCTCCACTGTATTTTTAATATCCACAGCTGGGAAACAAACAACTGCGGTAGTACATTAGTGATCATTCTACACATTCGGCTTCATGATGAATCATGCACAAGTTGAAGGAGCTGATGGGATTACATTTTCACTAAAATTGTACCTCAAACGATTTTCATCTGACAAATTAAATTGATTGTTTGATTGTCTGATCAAGGGGCATTATAAATGACTCAGCCTTGTCATTATGCTCTGACTATTCTTTTAGTTCAGTCATTGTCTCTCTTTGGACAGACAGATGTTCAGAGCTCTCTCTGACTCACAGGACAGAGAGGAGTTGAGTGGATGACACAATGCTGGTGAGACAGGTGTGTCTGTCAGTTTTATACCTGGCATGATGTTGCATCAGCTCAGCTACTCGGGTCTGATCCACAAAGGATCACTGGGAGGATGAGTTACAGGATGCTGGGAGGAAGGGCTGTTCACTTTCAGTTAATTTCCAAACCCACTGAAAAATACATGAAGCAAGGAATTCTCATGAATTCTATGCATTGCATGAATATAGTTTATTCAATTCAATAACATTTACGAGGCATTGCTGTTTAGTTTCTCCAAAGAAAATTAATAATACCTTTCTTGGACTTGTCATTTGGTACCTGTTTTCTCCTGGGAAATATTGCTATTTTTATTCTCAATTCTTATCATTTTGGTGCTGGTGATTTTACTTTGGGGCTAGCTAAAACCTCTTTGGGGGGGGCAAAAATTCCTCTATGCAGGAAAAACCCTGTAATCTCTGGGGTGAAAGGAGATTCATACACCAGTTTCACCACTGGTTACATCCTCTTGTCCCAGTGTCCTAATATAATCATTAACCTTCCATACCAAATACCACCAGAGAGTGGTGAAATTAAATAAATGAAGCACAAAAAGTCACCTCTGAAAATGTCAAATTCAGGCTCGTTTTTCAACCAGGATATATATCATTGATTGTCTCTGGGGCGATGATGTCTGATTGAAAAAATGATTTCTTCTACTGTAACCTTTTGCACACCTGCAGAACTTACACAGTGAATGAAATGATGAAATCAACCTTTGCTGCACTCCCACAGAGACACGCAGCGAATTTTGTGTTTGAGCATGTGCGGTGTGCCGTATGCAATCACACAGATAGAGTTATTTAGAGAGAGAGGCGGAGGAGAGAAGAGAAGCAGATGGAAGGCAGGATGTGAAAACAAGAGGAAAACATTGGGACTAAGAGTTTGAAAAGAAGAGACGGCCCATTTTGTTTCTGTGTGAGTGTGTGTGTGACAGATGAGAGAGCTGAGAGCTGAAGTGAACTATTAGGGTCGCCTCAGCTGGAGAGGGAAGCTGCATCCATCTAATTTGGTCTATTTGCTTGCCTGTCAGTGGCTCGAACCAAGTAGGCTAAGCGACACCTTAACGCAGCGCTGCCACAGTGACTGTAGAGTCCAGCACTTGAAAAGATGGATGACAGCAGTTCGAAGAGGAAGGCAGGAGATGCAGCAGTACACTAAACTGCTGATGGGTGAGGTCAGGTGTGTGTGTGTGTGTGTGTGTGTGTGTGTGTGTGTGTGTGTGTGTGTGTGTGTGTGTGTGTGTGTGTGTGTGTGTGTGTGTGTGTGTGTGTGTGTAGGGGTTGATAAACAGGAGGCTTAGTCAAAGAAGACAGTTGGAATTGCAAGTCTTCCAATAGAGGTTGTTTTTGTTAGCTTCTCGCTGTGATAAGTATGATGCAAAGATGAGATTTTTAGCTTTGTATTGATGATGCAAGATCATTAGGGCCCTCTGCCAATGGTGCAAAGTACATTTACTCAAGTACTGCATTCAAGTACAATATTGAGATACTTGTACTTTACTGTAACATTTTCCATTTTTTTAGGTTGGTAATGTTGAAAAGCTATATTTGAAAGTAGCATCTCCTCGGGGCTCCGTCTAACCCCTGCCCCTGCCTTCGGGGCTCCCCCCAACACACAGACATGCACGAGCACCGCTGCACCGCTGCTTCAGAGCAGAGTGGAGAAAGGGCCGCAATTTCATTCCAAAACTACTTTATGTCCCATTCACCGATAAGCAAACACCTAAAGTTAACTTTTGTTGAGATTTCACCTCCATTCTCCAGTAGACTTGCAGTAACCCCGGCGGCGGCAACGCACATTGAGTTCAGGTTCGTACATGGGAGGGGTAGAGTATGCGCAGCAGGGCAAATAGGTATTTAATTGGTTCTTCCCAAGCGAGCCGCGAGGCAGTGATTACAGCAGCTACAGTTCATTGCTCCTTTTTCAGAGCCCTTAAGTAAGTTTTGCTGTTGGGGTATAAAGACCATTTCAAACAATATATAAAAAAGTGTATATTGGAAATAGTTATCAACCCTGCCTTTAATACTTCTACTACACAGAATATTTCAGAGGAAAATATTGTACTTCATATTGTACCTGTTTTCCGTCACATTGATTTGGCAGCTATAGTTACTAATTACTTTACAGTCGAACATTTTTCTTATAAAATATATCATCTTATATAATCAGAATCAGAAAGGGCTTTATTGCCAAGTACATTTTTTTACACATACAAGGAATTTGTCATCTGGTGTCTGGTGTCATTTGGTGTTGTTGGTGCATGTCACACATTCTCTAAATATAAGAAGGATAAAAATAATATAAACAATATAAGTATAAACATATACACACAGTATGTATTATTAAAGATGAAAATAGAATGTAAAATAAAATAATAAAATAAGTTAAACAGTTGATGGATGAAAACACCTGACATACTGTATGAAGTAGTTAAAATGTATTAATAACAATTATCCATTAATATGATAAGTTATTGTATTATTATTGATATTATTGTTGGATGTTATTAATAATATACGTATGGAAGTTATTCTGCATAATGAGTTCTTTTACTTTTGATTGTTTAAGTACATTTTACTGCTAACACGTCTCTACTTTTAGTAACATTTTGAATGCAGGACTGTTATTTGTTATGGAGTATTTTTTTAAATTGTGGTATTGCTACTTTTACTAGAGTAAAGGATCAAAGTACTTCTTCCACCATGACCAGCAGTATGAACTGTGCTCATTGCAAGTTGGGGCTCAGAGCACAGTGGAAGGAGGAAAAGTGTAGCGTTTACATCAGTTTACATCAGTTTACATCACAAACGAGCCCCAGGTAGCAGAAAAGAGCAAGGAACAAGCCTGAAAGTTGTGAATTATGTATTTCCGATCAATAATGTTCAAAGGAAGGTGATTAAAGTTTGTGCTCAAACTTCAAACGTTTTGAAATTTGACTTTATTTGTTGACGATTTAATGATAGCTGCGAGTGAAGTTACCTGAAGGCAACCTGTGATGGATGAAAACCTCATTCCCACCTTGATATACCTGTGGCATACAGTAAGATGTTCATCAACCTACACCATACTTAGCCTGGGCACTGTGCTGTGGGCAGCCCCTCGCGGTGAGCACAGCTCCTGCTGATCATATATTGAAGGCCTTAGATCACGTGTCAAACTCAAGTCCCGCGGGCCGAACCCAGCCACTCGCAAATTTTTACCCAGCCCACACATCAATTTGGGTTTACAGTACATTTTGGCCCACCTAGTTGTGCGCCAAACTAAAAAGACGGGAAACTGCGGGTTTTCAAACTGCAATTATGTGACACCCAAAGCAGAATTTCGCAGATTTGTCGACTTTGAGACTCAGAAATGTCCACAGAACAGAAAGAGCGTTTTCATATTCAGGCTGTATAACAAGTTGTTATGAGTCGGCTGTGTGGTAGCTGCTTTTAAAAATGTAATCATTGTTTTGCTGGATTTGCTAAACTCTGTGATGGCAAAGGAACTTTTTTTTAGGGTGAGAAGACTGTATGAGACATGCAATATTACAGTCAAAAATATTTTACTTTTCCCATGAAATAAAAGCATGTCAATAAACTAAACATGTCTGGCCCTTGATGTGATTCTCATTTTCCAGTGTGGCCCTTAGTGACATTGAGTTTGACGCCCCTGCCTTAGATCATAACTTCACAGAAATGAGATAGACCTAATGGCCTTCACAAAACTTTTCCTACTTTTCTTTAAGCACCATGGCAATGTGCCTCTTTTGTCCTGACTGATGATGCCTTCTGACTGCAGCTCTCTGCTGGGGGATGTTATAAGCCAGACTCCTTTGTAAAAAGCGGGTTGGAGGGGCGTGGCGATAAGGACCCTGCCCTTTGCCCTCTCCCACCACTTCTAGCTGTTTGATAACAACAACAGAGGCAGAGAAAGGGCTCCTCGGGGCAGACGAGTGATGTTGACCCAAGTGTTACGCCCTGTGGGGGCAAAAAGATTATCACGTAGAAATCAAGTTTTAGCCGCTGCAGCTGAGGGGAGCTGGGAAGAGGGGGGGGGTGTTGAGTAACAAAGGGAGCCTCAGGAAATGACTAAATCCATACAGACAAAGATTCAACATTTCATCCAAAGCATCAGAGGCAGTGCACTCTGCTCTTCCTCTCCGTCGCTCTTGCGCAGAGCAGACGACATTAAACTAACGCATTGATTTTCAGGCTGATTTCAGCTTTAATGGATGAAATAATGAGGTCAGATTCAGCCTGTTAAGAGACTGCATTCCTCGTGTCACCTCTTGAAAGTTAAACAGTTAGAAGAGAAAGAAAGAGAGTGGCACTATATATTTACTTATGTAGACACACAAATATATGTCATCCATCCTCTGTTGGGAGGTGAAATGTCTTCCTGTGGGAAGTGCACGGCACGTTGACCTCAAGAAACACATTCTCACTGCTGCTCTAATGTCAGAGTGTATACTTAGGCAAGCCAAGGAGATGTGTTGGGTTGGGTTGGGTGTTTAAAGATGCTGTGGTATTTGGACAAGGATTACTACTTGAGATTCAAAACAGATATAAGTCATTTGCATATTCATTCTGGCAGGATGAGAGCTGACCTACCCCATCCAATCTATTTCCATCAAAAGGCATATTGGATTTCTGATTTTGAGGGATAACAGAATTGCTTATACCCAGATTTTTATTTAGGGCAGACATTGTGAAGGTTAGGAGTGAATGTGTGGAGATTGATGCTTGACAGAGAGGGTCACTTTATGTATAATCAAAGTTGGGAAACCATGAGCTGTGAAATCTGTGTGCGGGGATTTTAAATGTCTCCTCTTTGCGATGCAGACGCCAGCAAATAAATCATGTCCGACTTATCACAAGTGGCACGCCTCTCAAGGCCTGATTGTCAGCAGGAGAAAAATGAGAACATAGCAAGGATGATTTTGATCTGTTCAGGTACCCGGGACAGATGAATCATTCAATTTCCTCCAGCCAGACTGATCTCATGAAGTGGCGTATGTATGACACACCAATTCGTATGCCATTATTGGCATGTTATCAAGACGCATACTCGCTTTTTAGCGTGTTTATCAACGCCGTTTGGCCTCCATTGACTTACATTACCTTGCGATTGCGTGTGAATTTACGCCGTAGCGAACTTTTACTAAACCCAACCCCGTTCTTCTTTTCCTAAACCCAAACGGTTCTTCTTTTCCTAAACACAACCCGCATATACAGCGCTCAAAATGCATGCACATAACACACCACTTGTAGAAAGTGGCGTGTATGTTTACATCCGCTGTACAGTATCTCACAAAAGTGAGTACACCCCTCACATTTTAGTAAATATTTCATTATATCTTTTAATGGGACAACACTGAAGAAATTACACTTTGCTACAATGTAAAGTATTAAGTGTGAAGCTTGTATAACAGTGTAAATGTGCTGTCCCCTCAAAATAACTCAACACAGCCATTAATGTTAAACCGCTGGCAATAAAAGTGAGTACACTCCCTATGTTAAATTCCCATAGAGGCAGGCAGATTTTTATTTTTGAAAGTCCAGTTATTTCATGGATCCAGGATACTATGCATCCTGATAAAGTTCCCTTGGCCTTTGGAATTAAAATAGCCCCACATCATCACATACCCTTCACCATACCTAGAGATTGGCATGGTTTTATGTCGGTTAGCCTAATAGCTGGTTTGATTTGCATTGAGAGATGAGTTTATGGAAAGTACCCCATGCCAATCTCTAGGTATGGTGAAGGGCATGTGATGATGTGGGGCTATTTTAATTCCAAAGGCCAAGGGAACTTTATCAGGATGCATAGTATCCTGGATCCATGAAATAACTGGCCTTTCAAAATAAAAATCTGCCTGCCTCTATGGGAATTTAACATAGGGGTGTACTCACTTTTGTTGCCAGCGGTTTAGACATTAATGGTTGTGTGTTGAGTTATTTTCGTGGGGACAGCACATTTACACTGTTAAACAAGCTGTACACTTAATACTTTACATTGTAGCAAAGTGTAATTTCTTCAGTGTTGTCCCATTAAAAGATATAATGAAATATTTACTAAAATGTGAGGGGTGTACTCACTTTTGTGAGATACTGTATACAGCGTAGACATACACGCGGATAGCTCAAAATGCGTACAGATAACACGCCACTTGGCTTAAGAAAGTAGGCGTGTATGTTTACGTAAAGTCATGATGTCATGTTGCTCCAGCTGACAAAGTCACATTTTCAAGATTGTTTTTTTATCAGCAGAAATGTTGACATTTGAAAAGCAGCTCAAGTAAGTGGGATGTGATTAGTTTCATGACAAGTCCTCATATATAGTAGCTAACGGTTTACAATGATTCATTAAAAAAACTTAAGTGCAGCATCTGTTAAAAAGCCCTTCTGTTAGGAGTTAAAAATCCATTAGTTAAATGATGAGGAAACCCCTCATTTGCATACCTCAGCCTTGGCATTTATTAAAATATATGGGACAAGTGTACTATACGTTTTTGCATACATTTACAATACTGTTGTGAGAATGAGACAGCTCTTTTCACCTCTTCTTGTCTCAGGAGAATAATCATAGCTGTTTTGATATATTGTAAGATGAATGTAAAGACTGACACCCTGTGTTTATTTGGCTTTTCCTCCTGTTTCTGAGAGTAGTGAACTCCTGCAAACTGTCAGCACCGAGTTGATTAATGAAGCAAGTCATAGGCATTCGTCAGGCTCCACTACCTTTTTTATATGCAATTTCATTCTCCTATGCACAGTGTGCATTAGAGGATATGTATGTTGGTGTGTAATTCCTCTTATTCTCTCAGAGGCTGCTGTAGCATTTTAGCAATTCAGAGTCAAATTAGAGGGATCTCGGTGCAGTTTGTCTCTCAAATCATATAATATACACATCATAAGCACACATTTCATCTAATGGAAAATTTAAGCTCTTTTTTTCTCTTGGATTCACTCTGCACAACTGGCAGAGCCTCAGTGGAATTTAAGCACCATTAAGGAAGATAGCTTTACTTTGAAAATCCATTTCCTCTACGCCTGGATACTACATAATGTGGCTGGATCTCATGCTCGGTTTTGTTGAGCTTTCCTCGCGTAATGCTGGAGCATGTCCTGAGCTGGAGCTGCTCTGACAGAAATTGTGAAGTGTCTTGTTCGAGTGTGGTCTAACACATACGCTACACTGTAAACCAAGACAGCTGGAGTTCAGTGGTGAAAATCGGTCAATGTGTAAGACAAAAATTCATGTTGTATGTTGGAAATGGGGACTTTAAACAAAACAAACAGCGAAGAAGTCCACTTTTAAACCCTGGCTGTGCGCTGTGGTGCTTTTTTGTATTTACTGGAAATGTTAGCCACGCTATGAGAGTTGTATGTGGATTTACAAACTCATTGAATATGCTTTTGATTTTGTAGTGGATGGCTCTACACCCCATAATGATGGCTCTTTAACAATGTGTAACAGCTCATCTCTGGGGGCCCAATTCACTGAAGTTACATCACTGTTTAAGAGGAAAGGAGCTTTACAGCACCCTCATCTTTACACCAGTGTGTCACATCACATTATCTGATCAGTGTTTATGAAATGAACTCGTTAATTGCTCATCTCTGTCTAAAACTTTCATGGATTTCACATGTTCACAGGGAGTTTTGGTAAGGAAAATTGCCCCCATGACATCACACCACATAGCGACTCGCCGGACCTATTTGGATGAGGCAGCATACTGAACAGAGGGGACCCACATGCTTGGGTTGTGGTCACGTTGGTTTTGGGTTTTGTAGGCCCATGGTGTAATGAAGGAAAGATGGCAGAGAGCCATATGAAGAAAGGCCTATTATGAGAACAACATTCCCAGATCTACAAGCAAGAAGCCCCCGAGCACACTTTGCGATGACAACATTCAATTTGCTGATGGCAGTCAAATGTTGTTTTAGACAAGAACTGAAAGAAAAATCAGCAAGCTGTTGTCTTTTATTTCTTGAATTTTAGCGGGTTGTTGAGGCATGTAAACAATCAGATACAAAACAAAACAATATTGGAAAGGTTTTCTTCTTTTAGGAAATATACTTATTTACTTTCTTTCTGACAGTAACCCATTAATGTCAGTCTCATGTATGTGTATTAAAGGAATAGTTTGACATTTTGGGAAATACCTTATTTGTTTTCTTTCCTAAGGTTAACTACAGGCAACAGCTGATTAGCACAGCTTAGCATAAAGACTGACAGAGGAATTAAACAAATGAGATGTAACATTTTAGTTAGCTTTCAAGGTGTATGAAACTGTATTTCCCAAAATGTTGAACTATTCCTTTTAAAACAGAGCCAGAGTCAAGATGTTTTTAGCCTAGCTTAGCATACATACTGGAAGCTGGGGGAAACAGCTAATGTGGCTCTCTCCAAATGGAAAAAATACCCCTGCCAACACTTCTAAATCATGTCTTGTTTGCATAATGTATCTTGCCCAATTTATTTATATATGAACAGAAAAGTAGGCTTATTTTGAATTTTAGAAAGTCTTTATGCTACAATAAACTAACCTTCGTCCCGAGTCCAGTTCTATTCCTTAAATGGCGAGGCTACAGGCCAAATGTTAACAGATTGGTGCTGCTACAATAACAATTGTACTTTGTAGATGCATTTACTGTAGGTCTAGGCTGATCATGTGAGTGATTATACTGTTTGCATAGCTTGAACACTGTATGAACATAAAGGTAGACAGAGAAAGAGAAAGGTCTGTAATCAGAGCTCAGGCACCAAACCCTGTGCTGACAACTGCAAACTGAATTTCCTCTCGTACCTGTTGTGTTCTGCTGGTGTCAGGTTCCCTGGGGGGAAGGAGATTAATATGTCATACTGTGTCTCTGATCCTTCACCCTGTGTGCACTCATTACATTCTCTGCTGTGTCGTCTTTGTCCACATCCTCCATCTGATCCTGCTTTTGACTGAACTCTGCTAGCACAAAACAGCACCGATGTAAGAATACAAAAAACATAAACTTAAAATATGTGCTGTTAGCTGTTTATTCAAACTCCGAAATTGTTACTCACACTGACAGTCTCCTTCTTGTTCGTGCCCCACGAGGGAGTAATTTGGCTAAAAGCATCAAGGAGCAGTTTAGGATAAAAGTAGAATCAGTGAAAAAACACAGTTTCTTTGGTTGGGAATCCATTGTTGCACGAAGAGTTGAAGAAAAAAAGAGAAAGGGGGGATTTATGGGAGACACATGCCTCTACAGTATAACAAGATCTATGCTTTCTGAGGCTGTTGCACACCATCCAGATGGCTAATGGCTCTCTGTGCCTCTCCTGCAATTGTGAACTGTCATTTTCTCTAAACCACTGACACAGCTGGAGGCCAGCCAAAACACGTTGGAATACATGAAAAAAGAAATCAATCCATGATCAATAGAGTAAAGCATCCAACCATTCAAATGGCTACACAGCTGTGTTTGATTAGCCAGCGTGGAGATCAGGGGCGATTCTGAACCTGGCTGTTTTCTCTAAAAAAAGAAACATATATCCATCTATGGGGAAACAGACTGTGAGTCAGGGTTTGTTGTTCCAGTGTTTCAGTTCTGATATGAATGAGTCTGATGATCCGTCAGGTCAAATTCTTTATTTTTCATTGGCATTGACTTATTTATAGTATATATATATTTATGATTAAAAATAAGAAAGTGTCTGGTAGGGAGGTAACTGCAGCGGCGGAGCTAGGCTATTTTTAGCGGTACTCAAGCCGTTACGGCAGGCTATTAATAGCACACTTTAAAAACTTCTTGTAGGCTACTCCTAAGCTACAGTTGCCTACAGTTAGCAATTTTGTCTAACTAAAAATTGGACTCCATGCTAGGCTAATTCAGGTATAATTGCCATCATTGTGATCAGGGAATCACAGATTGGTTCCACAAATACTACACCTGTAGCCTACTTAACGTGTCATTCGATTAGATTTAATGTTCACTCCATTAGCCATACCTTTTCAGTGGTTGAAAGTAGCCATACTCTGACGACTGTTCCCCAAAGTTATCTGCGCAGACTGAACAGTAGGCTGAGGCGCCCTCGTTCAGGGAATCGCAGACAGGCTGTTGACTTTTGGCTACAACTGAGCTGAGCCTGTCGTCATTTATCCTATTCCATTGCTAAAATCAGGTTTGCAAAAGTAATAACGTTTGAGCAATAAACGATTTCACAAAATCACAATGATAAGGACTTTATTTTTCAGGGGTGCTGAGATGATTTTTAGGGGTGCTTCAGCACCCCTAAAAATAGCCTAGCGCCTCCTATGGTGGAGATCAATGAGAGATCCTTCTGTGAGTGTTCAGCTGTGTCAGGATCTGCAAAATGGTGACAGCATGCAGGCCATGTGCCTCCAAACCACACAATAACATAAACACTGTACAATATAATACAATCCAATATGACAACTAAGCAATGGATGGACTCTGGCATAGGGCTGACTCAACACCTCGCTGACACATGAGTCATTGCACATGATTACCTTCACAAAGGTAGTATTTATTGAAGTGCTGTTATATTGCATTGCCTTATATTGAACAGTTGACTGCGTGGAGGCAACTCTTGTTTGCTTGTTGCCAGTGTTATCACAGATATAAAATGGGGAACAGTAAAAAGGTGAGAGAGATGAGGAGGGTTTGTCTGCCTGTTTTTAAAAGTTTGAAAAACATCCTAAATTGCAGGAAGAGTTTGACATTTTGGGAAATCCTTATTCACTTTCTTCCCGAGAGTTAGATGAGACGATCAATACTCGTGCCTATGGAGAGTGGTATCAATCTTCTCATCTAACTCTTGGCAAGAAAGCAAGAAGGCCTAAACTTGTTTCCCAAAATGTTTCTTTGATATTCGTATTGAACTGTATTTTAATATAGTGCAAAACACATTTCCAAAATATATTCTATAATTTATCTTAATTTGTAAAAAAAATAACTATGTTTTGCTTTATAGTTTTATTTTGTTAGCCAACAGACTCACATCAGGTGTGTCATGATAACGTCATATCATGACTTTACCAAACTATGATTACATGTAAAAATGTTAAATGATATTAAGGTATAAAGTGTATTGATTATTCACTATACAATAAAACTGCCCAGTCATATACAATACATTAGTATTGATTATGTTGTGCACTGCATGGCAAGGTGCTGGATTGTACTAAACTGAATTTACTGTACATTGTACTGTACAGGTAGAGGTATCCAGCACAGAGGATACTTGTTTCTGATTGGACAAATTGTGCATTATCTTTAGATAGTCTCTTTGATGTAGCAGCCAGTAGCTGGAGGGCTACTCGTTTCCGCTTTGGCTTTCTTTACCTTTTGAAGTTAATTAATCTTTACACCAAGGTTGACGAAGATTGTGACAACGATACTTGTATGTGGCAAATGTTCATGGTATTATTGGGATAACCCACTTTAATATTAATACATAACTGCATGGGTTTTTTGTGCATTTTCTAAGTTTGAACATGAACATTATATAATGAAAACTGCCCATATATATATCACTCATTTACAATCACACCACATAGAATGCAAAAAGCTACTTTTTCACTTACTATGCAAAGCACCCCTGATTTTGTGATGATGATGAAGTATGATTTTTAACAACTTTTTGGGCATTTCTGCCTTTATTGGATAGTAAAGCTGAGATAAGAAAGGGGAGAGAGAGGGGGGAAGATATGCAGGAAAATCATCACAGGTCTGATTCGAACCCTCAAGCTTCTGCGTCGAGCAATAAACCTCTGCATATATACGCCCGCTCTACCAACTGAGCTAACCGGCCACAGCTTCTGCTTGTTTAAAACACTGAATCATGCGTCCCTCTTCCACAGCCCAAGCCTGCAGGACGTTTTCCCTTTTATGTTTGATTAAGGGCAAGAGCTGCTTTTTACAGCCTTGGACACCTGCAGGTCAGAAACCGTACACACCTACAAAGAGAGTCGGTGCGTAACCCTTTGAACCTGT
This sequence comes from Sander vitreus, assembly GCF_031162955.1. Classification (NCBI taxonomy): domain Eukaryota; kingdom Metazoa; phylum Chordata; class Actinopteri; order Perciformes; family Percidae; genus Sander; species Sander vitreus. Next base: position 24,654,512 of record NC_135862.1, read on the forward strand.
TCATTCTCCCCTCTGGTCGTTCGCTGCATTCCTCCTGCTCTGACAGTGTTATTGCTTTTTGTCTTAACCAGTCTGTACACGCCACATGCATCCTGGCAAGTGTAATGGCCAGTGTCAGATGTCATTCTCCATGCTGGGGAGCTTAGACAAACCACTCAATAAATTTCACAGATGAAACGTGCACGTTCAGAGAAAGGTCATACCTATTCATTAGCCACAGTAGCTGTTACAACTGCATTAGCTTCATTCTGTTGTCTTTGGCATAACAGGGACATTGACATTGTGGCTTCTGTAAAGGTTGGATCAATTTCAAAATAGTGCAAACTAAATTACTTTGTTTTCACTGTTATTTGCATGACATGACAACTTTGTCCTATATTTTTGGATGAGAGATGAGGTTTTTTTCAAGGTCCTTGCAGAAAGAGAGGGACAGGAAGAAAACGAGAGGGAGAGGAGGGACGGTCAGCATGCTGTAGTCATTAGTTTTTGTGGTGGGTGTTATTGCTTCCCACTCGTGTTAAGTCAATCCAACAATTTACTCTGCTGCCCTCGCTCTCTCTCTCCTCTGACAGTTTCATGTACAACTGTTATGTCTATGGACGTTTCTGGTCAATCAGTGAAATGTTCTGGATGGGTGAGCCAGCGGTCTGTCAGCCCTCCGGTTGAAGCCGTAGCTATAGTTCCTCAAGGCAACATTATGGTGGGTGGAGCTTTTCATCTTGGAGCCCTTAACTGGATGGCTGCAGGCCAGTGGCTAGGACAGCCTCCAGCTATTGATGTCATCGCGGCTTTTCTGGTATCAACACCCTCAGGATGTGTGCTCAGCCGTGGTTGTTTGTTTCCATAGGACAACAGCAAGTCGCAATACTATCCAAACACTTTTTTAAGGCTTATTTTGTGCCTGTGTCCTTATTTTAGCTGCGTCTCGCCACTAGTCGCTAAACATTCACAGTAAGTGAAGCTAAATGGGAGACAAAAGTGAGATGAAGTGTAATGTAGCGGCGCTTTTTGAACACTGATTACAGGGGTCATCAACAAAGGCCTATTTTGGTGCTATTAAAGTTGCTGACCTGGAGCTGACGGGGAACGATTGTGTTTCACATGCTCCTGCAGGCTGTTCTGTCCTGCTTTCGCAGCCCAGAGGCAGACACACTATCACATTTTCCACCAAAGGGCATCAGCTTCTGCACTCCAACCTTCAGATTGTATTTTTGTCTCTGTCTGGGCTCACGCATCACACGGTCACCGCAAGAGACAGCACAAGCCTTTTCTGCATCTGACTGATAGTCACATCGTGGTAGGTTGTATCTCCATAATATTTGATGACAGGAGAAGTGACTGTCAGTTGCTGGCCGTGGTGTCTCTAGGTCCTCTCAAGTCTATTGACTGTCCATCACTGTCTCCCTGTTTTTATTGATTTTCTTTTTTGATTTCCGCTCCACACTCCTGCTGCACCCAACTTATCACTCCTCACTGTCTTTCTTTTCTCTCACATTGTACATCTGTCTTTTGGTCATCCAGGTCTCTCTTGGTTTCTCTGAAAGGAAATATGAGTCACTGTCTAGAGTAAGTACAGAGTATGTTGCTCTGGTTTTACACACTTTTTGCCAAAAGGGAAAAAAACTAACTTGTATTCTAAATTATTCTAATTATTCTGACCTGAATTTGTAAGTGCACCACATTAACATTCAGCACAGTGTCTGTTCTCCAGTAGGCCATACACGGTTTATGTTTAAATCCAAATTAATTAGGGACTGTACCAAAATTATTGGGGTGGGGAAGGATAGGGAAAGACCCTACCCAGCCCTAATAATGTTTTCATTGAAAAATGACATACCCTTCCCTCTAATTTTTGTCTAAATAATACATGTATGGCAAAGTAAACAGTTATTACAGCCACAGGATGTGTGAAACGAGCACAGGCGGCAGCACTGTGGCTTCTGTTCTGATGAGAATATAATTAGATCAGATGATGATATAGCCTAATAGGTATTAGATCCAATGTCTGACTGTCCCTTAAAATCAGTTATTATGATGCCTGAGTCGCATTTCTTCCAAGCTGTTTCAAAGAGCACGGTGTTAAATATCATAACGGATACCATCTTTATATGAATCTAGAATGAGAAAAAGTTGAAAGACCCTGCTCTCCAAGGAATATACCTACTCACTACTCTCCCTCCAGCAAAAAGAAGAAAAAAAAATACATAACCCTCACCCTTCTCTGACCCCTTCTCCCCCTCAAATAATGTTTCCACAGTCACTTTACATGTTTTATATGTGAGGTAAACCTCTGACCCTGCCAAGACTTTATGCCATGCTCGCCCAACCCCAAAGGATATGACGGTATATGTGACTAAGCTTATACAAAAAGTGTATGTAACAGTGTAAACGCCGACAGTATGCACAATATAATATTTAGCAGCACTGGATATTTGAATGTCTCTTTGAACCATAGAGTCACTTTTATCCAGTCAAAGTGCATTATTCACAACTGGAGTTTCACCAGGGCTACAAGAAAGAAAAACACACACAGACCTCTTTTTTTGTTTGTGCATGTGTGCGCGCACACGCACATGAAACCCCTCACGGAGCGTGGCTGCCGTCTGGTGCAGAGACATCTTCTGCCGAGTCGGATTACCTGTCATTCAGGAGGTTGCCATATCTAATGAGATGATGAGTCCTGCTTCAGTGGCAAACGTAAAACATGGCCTGAGTGTCATTTTTCCGCTATGGGCCCAGGGTGTTTTCTTGCATGTGACGGATAAAGCAAAGAAAATCCCCTCATCTCCCCTGTTTAACAGTTTTATGGTGAGTTTATCAGTGATTTACTTACGTTTTGACCTAGAGTAAATAAATGGATTGCCAAAACCACCCCTTCAGGGAGGATATGAATGGCTTGCCAGTCACTCATTGGCAAATAAAAGGTTCTTTGGCAAATATATATTCCCTGCAGGGGCCGAGTGGCACCGGTGTGGCACAAGCTGCTATTTTTCACTGACTTCCTTTTCATTCACAAGCTGATGGTGGTGCCCCACTGAAGCTCCTCTTCCTTCTTGACACATTTATTAAACCATCAGCCTTTAATTACTTCACTGACTTCTCTTTCATTCACAATACACTCACAATATACAGGCCATTAAAACATAGTGCTTTAAAGATCAGACACTGGCATATTGTTCTCTCATTAATTTAAGGTACAAATTAAAGTCTCACTCCATCTAACTGAACTTTATTGATCAATTGAGCCACACAGCATTCAGAGAGATATAGTCAGACATCCTTGCACATCACCACTGCCTTTGATGCTGTTTTGCCAATTCAGTCACAAAGCTGGGCGATTAACAGTGTAGTTCTTATGCAGTATTTTGTCGTAATTTCTTTTCCTCGCAAAGATTTGTTTTCTGTGTAGGCGTGTGTTTCTAGATAGTTTTCATCCCCATTTCACCAAAATCAAAAGTTAATTAAAAACAAAGTGGCTCAGAGTTTTAGGAGCTCAGATTTTGCCCGTTTTTTCCTCCTTGATTAGTTTGTTTGTTGTTAAACCGAAAGCATTAATAGACCATTTGTGGGACGCCATAAATCTTGCATCCTAAATGGCTTCCACGAATGATATGAGATATATACGAGTGGTATGAGACAGAGACTGTATTATGATCACAATGAAGAATCTTTATATTCCTACTTGAATTGTTAATAGTAATAGTTGATAGTGTACATCCTATTGTCAGTCAACACCATTCTCATTACATGCTTATAAGCCTTTTAATGTGCACGGAAATGAATTTTCACATTTTAAGTTTTAGCTTCAGTATTAAAGAACGAATGAGCAAGTATGAAATTATTTAAATATGACTTGTGTTATTTAAAATTTAAACAAACTGTTGTCCCTGTCCAAGCATTTCATGCAGGAAAAGGTTTCGTCAAGTAACTCTGCTGAGAAAGACAAGTAAAGTAAGTCAACATTTACATCACATGTATTTGTTTTTTAATAAAAAGGCAATAAGGTGGCAAGGCAACTTCCACCAGCAATGCATTTGAACAATCACCTTTAATTCTGGTGCTCCTTCTTGTCTGAAATGGGACTGTATGCTGTAAATCAATAGGTTGTCATTTGTTTTCTTTGTAATGCTGCGTGCATCAGTTTATTTTTATGGGAAGTGGGTGGAAGAAAGAGGATGGAAAGAAACTATCAATGAATGACTTTTGAATTCTCACAAACAACAGCTCTTTATTTCAGCACCCAGGAGCAAAATCAGGCAGGCACTACATGATGATTGGGTGATAATGTTGCATTTACCAAAAGCGCAGGTTCTAGCGATCCCTCACTACATAAATCGTTGTTAGTGTTCATAAAATGCAGGATTCAGATGTAAAAGAATAAAGGACTAATCCAAGAGAGGATGCTCTAATCATAAACCATCCAACAGGAAGCATCCATTCACCAGCCGCCTAGTTAACAGGTAGACTTCTCCCGTTACAGATATTAGACCATCAGCTTCCTTGAAAATGCTTCATTGGAGAGAAAATAATTAATTATAATTATTCCTACTTCCCACATTACCAGATAATAGACTCTATGCTGGCTTTTATTTCATCTGCAACACAAAAACAAATCAATTTTCTGTATTAGATATTAGAGTGGAAAACATTCTCTGACATGTGATTAAGTGGTTTAATGGTTTAGTTGATGGCAACAAGGGGCAGCAGTGTATTTTGGATTCCTGCTCAGCACAGACTCCTTAAACGTTGTTATTGTATCAACTACCTATCAACGGTAGAGTAAGTAAGATGATTCAACAACTGCTTGGCTTAGTTAGGTTTCTCTCATCACTTCAAATGTATTTATAAACCAATTTAAGTAATTGGTGAAGTATGATATTTACAGAATAGGCATTTACATTTTAGGTTTCTCAATTAAAGGACAGGTTCAGATGTTTTCAAGTCTATCTTAATATAATACTGACATGCCCATATATTATGAACATTGAAAGAGTTATTGGTCACTGGAATCATTCCTTTCTTTCATATTGGCTGTGAGATCCCTTCCTTTAGGAGGATTCTAGGGGGACAAAATGATTGTCTCGTCTTTTGTGGAAATTTCACACTAATAAAAGACTAACTTTGTAAGATAGATACCCTCTTGATTTGGATCTCAGACTGCCTTATATTAGCATCAGTTGAACTTCAGAATATGTTTTTGCACAGAACGAGGACTGTGGATTTTGACGATTTTGAGGTAAAAATCTTATTTGCTGTATTTTACCATATGATAGCGCTTTCATATCAGTTAGCTTAGCTTAGCATAAAGACTTTAAATGGGGAAACAGTTTGACTGTTCTGTCCAAAGATAAGAAAATCCACCTACTGTACCAGCACCTCTAAAGTTAATTAGCATGATAATCCGTGCAAAAACCGCAGGGTCATGGGTTATGTGTCGGTCTGTTTCTTGGCAGGACACAGTAACTTCCTGGAGGTTGCCTGGCTAAGAAATAGTCCAGCACATAATCCCTCATAAAACCACAACTTATCCTTTTTACACTTCAAAAGATGAGAAGATTGATACCGCTCTAGAGAGGGGTTTCAATTTTCTCATCTAACTCTCTAAAAGTGAATGTGCATATTTTCCAAAATGTTGAATTATTCCGCTGAACCAATCATCTGCAAAATAATTATGGTCTACACCCATTGTGCTCCATCTTGCAAGCAACAAGCAATCCAGTGGTTACTACCTGACATGTCTTATTAGAAAACATACTGTACTACATATTTTACATGCAAACAGTGCGTAAACAAGCCTGCTCTATAATATCTGAAGTGAAGTTTCTCTAGTGGCGTTTTCCCTCCAGCAACAACTGATAAAGTCCCCTGCTGCTGCCTCACACACATCATCTGCTTTGACCTCCACTCAGGAGTTTTTAAGTCCTTCGACTGCTGTTCAGGTTGACTTTGCAACAAACTGTTGCCGTTCATCTTCCACCCAAGCTTTCAAGCCCTGCTGCTTCACCTCTGCTGCCAAATCAGTAGACATCATTTTCCTTTCATACGCCTCATCTGCTGCATTCTCCCATCACACTGTGAGATCTTCAGAATACACAACTGTCTCTGCCATAACACAGAGTCTGACTTTAAGGTACTGTATGATTTTCTCCAGGACTGGCAGCTCTTTCCACAAACAGATCCCCGTTTCCCTGGGTACCTAATTCACTGCCTCTTTCAACTTTCATGACAAAAAGTAATATATTTTTTTCTGTGAGCTAACAAATTAATTTTTTACCTATTTCCTCCCAGTTGTTGCTGCTCGTTGTTATGTTACCAGGTGCGCTGGGACGGACAAAATATCTCTACTATATCTTTTTACTGGGATTTTGGGGGTAAGTGTAAGACGGTAGCACATTGGATTCTCTGCCTTTCTCCATCTTCTTTGTCCATCCATGTAGGCTACTGTACGTACCTGCCATTTAAATAGTTTAGGTAACTAATGTGCTGTATAGAGTGATTCACAACATGGACATGTGCTTTTCAAATGAAAAACAACAACAATTATACATATTTTTACTTGTGGTTGTGAAACACATTTAATTTGATAAATGGTCATATTGTTTCTCCTGAATAGCTGGACAAAATTCTTTAAATGAATATTTCGACTTTTGGGAAATATGCTTATTTGCTTTTTTGCCCAGAGTTAGATCAGAAGAATGAGACCACTCTTATGTCTGCATGCTAAATATTAAGCTATAGCCAACAGCCTGTTAGCTTAGCTTAGTATCAAGGCTGGAAATAGAGGAAAAGACCTAGCCTGGCTCCGTCCAAAGGTAACACATCCTGCCTACCAGCACCACTAAAGTTCCTGAGTCTCTGCTGGTTGCCTGGTAACCTCGCGCTGAAGACAAGACTCCAGGAAGTGACCTTCAGACAGAGCAAGACTAGCTATTTCCCCTTGTTTTCAGTCTTTGTGCTAAGCTAAGCTAACTGTCTGCTGGCTGTAGTTCCATATTTATGTTACTGAGGGTGGTATAGATCCTTTCATGCAACAATTCAATGCATTTCTTAAATGTTTATGCTATTCCCATAAAGAACCTATATCAATGAGATACCTCCTTGACTTTTTTGTGTGTTTATAGACAGGTTCGCACTGCTACCAGGACATTCAAACCAACATGGCTGCCAAACAGCAGCTCCCATAATGCCCTCAAAGCAGGGACTCTAAACTTTGAGAAACTGCAGTGTGATATTTGTCAAAATGTCCGTGTGCAGCACTCAATGTAATGTTGCTGTTTGTTTCCAAGGCAGCTCTATCGCTGAATTTAGACACACTGCTGTTGAGGACAAATTTTTCTCTGTGTCTTCTGTGTTTTGTTTCCACATCAGTCACTTTGGGCCAGATGGGTCCCTGCTGAAGTTCAGGAGGAGGCTCAAATAATTAAAAAAAGAATGAAATAAAGAAAAAGAAGCTGTTGAAGAAATGTAGCAGAGCAGCAGTATGTAGGAAGACACTAATAGCACTTAAAAATCTGAATTTAGGTGAGTGGGTTGAAGTCAACGTAATGGTCATGGTGGGCACAGTTACTAAAACAAAGGTTGTTATCAGGCGTAATGGACAGAATGAAAACTGATTTGTGTTGCGCTTCAAACAGGAATCCTACAGATTAATTGATAACAGTCTTAACAGTTGACCTAAATGTGTTCCCTGTTGGTTTAATTTGGTTATTCACCTTCAAGGCATGAATGCTAGGCAGAAGCCTTTATAGCTTAGTCATTCCTTTTATTTTATTATAGAAGACTAAACCTCCAGATACTTTTATTTCAGGGTTGGGTACCGAACCCAGTACTTTTACCGGTACCGACCAAATCACGTCGGTACTACCGAGTATTGGTTCACGTAAAATCAAACGGTGCCAAATATCGGTACCTGAGAGTAAGCGCAAGCTTATCTGTGCTCTCTGCATGTTGACAGAGATCAGAGGTCCGACACACGCGCGCAGAGGTGCGGATGGAGCAAACTACGTCGGCTCTGCAGTTTTGTCGAAGTCACAGTGAGTCACGGCAATGCCGATAAAGTGGTTTAAAGTGTGGTTACAGTTTTTCAGAACTTCACGCAGACACCTTTCACTGTGATATGATATTAACGGCAAGCCGAAAGCGGTCGCAATGCTGTTGACATTACATTTCCTATGACACGAGCAGGCACAACGGTGGTTTCTGTGCCCCGGGGACTGACTGACAGGCTGAGGTTGCAGGGCAAGGCAACTGTATTTCTACAGCACCTTTCAGCAACAAGGCAATTCAAAGTGCTTTACATGAAACATTAAAGAGCAATTAAAAACGGTCATAATGAAAATAAAACAGGCTAAAATATAATAATATACAAATACAAGAATAAAAGTTACAGTGAGTAAGAAATTAATAATTATTCAATTTAATAGGTTGTAGGGACGGGTTTGGGAGGAGAGAGGGAGGGGTTTTATTTTTATTTTCTGTCAGTGTAAAATATTCAAAATAAATAATATAATGTTCTAAGTAAATAGGTTTTGAATGATTTTTACAACTGAAATAATTTTTTTAATTACAGAGGGAAAGTACCGAAAAAAGTACTGTTGGGTACCGGGAACCGAATTCCAGGTACTGGTATCGGTAGTGGTATTGGTATATATTTGGTGGAAACATCTGGTTGATGGCTGACAAATTCAAAGGTCACTATGTCACTGTCATTCATCCTTCACTTTGACATGGCTTGGAGTAGTGAGAGGGCTGCACAACCCTGCGCCGATAACATAAAGGTAGCTAATGTGACGTGGCATAATGTGATTCATATAGACTACTACCACACTTTCAAATCCTCTTATGTGAATGGAGTCAAAGGACGATTAGCGACCTTGTGTGCAGTGTGATCTGGAGTAAATCAGAAAACACATCTGTGCTTCAGCTCACATGCTCTGAGGCACTTTATCTTCATGGCACGCTCTACTGTCAAACATGCGCTAATACTAAAGATGCATACAAGGGTCACTCATGTGTACAGTCCAAGAGGGGGCATTGTTGGTGAAAATGAAAAGAAAACAGGGAAGATCATCAGTCTAATGGCCGAGGCAGAGCGTTAACTTTGATCTCCTCTCTTATTGGAACAGGCAACTGAGTGTTTTAGAAAACTCTAGATGGCAGACTTCAGTTCGAGGCGTAGGCCCTCTATTCATACTCAAACGCTCCATCAAGACCTTGGCTGTAATACCCCTGGCAGCCAAGTCAGCATTATATAATGCATATGAGAGTGTCTATTGTGAAAACAGAAGTAGACTGCTCTCAATGGCTTAAGGGCACTAAGTGACGCAAACAGAAGATCAATTATATAAGTCTTTACTTGCAAGCAAAGCAACAACAAGAAGTAAATGAAGAATGGATGGCAGTTCGAGCAAATATCACAAGCCTATTACAGTAATACCAGTGTGGAGACTTTTTACCACAAGACTGTTGACAGGATGATATTAAACTATGACAGGCCTCTGGGTGTTACTTCTCTCATTTAGCTGAACAAGACACAGGACTCATAAGGCTGGCACAAGGCTTAGGAGTCCATGAATTCAATTCATGTCATTTTCACACTCAGTGCAATTAATAGCCTAAAAAGAGTTTCTGTGCAATAGCAGTCAGCCAGTCATGCATTCAGTAATGCTAGCCATTGGCACTATTGTGCTAATTTTGACTAAAACTCTCTGTACTTGACTTGCATTAATGCCTCGCTGACTTTGGGATCATGGAAGTTGGCCTCAAGTGAGGAACTGAGGCAAGCAGAACATTTGGAAAACAAGTTAACACAACACCCACTTTAAGATCACGCTCTTCATTCAGAGTTTCTCCAAAGTACCTTGAGATGAGTAATTGATATTGTTTAATAAGAGTACTTTCTGTTGATACAGTTGAGGTGTTAATGCATGTGGACACTTCACTGAATCTCACGCAAGCAGTCATGATTTTTCAAAGCAAAACACCCCAAAGGCTGCGTCACGTCAAAGTTAGACCATTATTCTTCATGGAAAAACACTTAAATAAATACAGAAGATTTGACTAAATGGTCACTCTTTAAAAAAAAACAATCGGAGCTCTCTCTGGTTGGCTAATTTCCAGCTCTGCTTATGCAGCCAAGTACATTAAGCTGTGCAGATGAAGTGCCCCAGCCAGCCAAGCAGAAAAACAACTTGTGCCTGCCTGGACTGGTCGGGGTGGGGCCGGCCCGGGTTCGGTTTGGACTCCATAGTGCCTGGGGTCGCCTGGGACTTGCCCATCATTAATTACCACTAATGAGTTGCGCATGAGTGGCCTAATGTTGATGGACTGAACATCCCATTCATGGGATATGGGATACAACACTCTGAGGGGACATGTGGGGAATGTGGCTATGCTGGTTGGAGGGGTGTAGCAGCAAAGATTGCATTTTGATGGTAAAGATGAATCATCACTGAGGGAAGAAGAGTATGATGAAGAATGAAGTGCTAGTTTCGTGATTTATCGTGCTGGGGGATTAAGTCGTTCGGAAGCTTTTCTCAACAGACTTTTATTTTATTTTAGAGCAACCATGAGTGTGAGGTCAGAAATCTCTGAAGTACATGCTTTGAGTAGCACACTATTTGTGTCTTTGAAAGACTACAGTATCCGTGTTTTGCTGTTTTAAACTTTTTGGTGAACCCCACCTCAGGAACTGAGCAGAGAGTTGAACACTGAACTTGGCCGTTTCAACAATGACTCCCTTTCTGCATTTATATTCCTGGCGTGCAGTGTGTATGAATCTCAGAACTCGAACAGAGGAAAAGAGGGAGACTGTTCCATTCCAGCTCCATGCCTGTGTATTTGGATTTGGAGCGGCTGCTCCCTGCCAGCCAGCCTCCTCCGCCCTTCGTGCTTCTCACAGCAGAGCCAGTGTGCCTGGGGGAGAGGCTGGGAAAACATGTGGGGGAGAGCCCAGAGGAGTTGGAGGAAGACCCAGCCTACCTGCTGCCTGCAGCTGACTGGAGTCAGTTGGTGCGGGGCAGGCCCCCAAAATACGATACTTTCAATATTTGCTTTGGCTCAGTTTGTGTGTTCCATTAAAGGATGTACTGTTGGCAAGGGCTGTGACATTTTTAACCTGCAATAACAGTCCTGCTTTGGGAACACATCCTTGTTTGAAACCTTGTGTGTTGCACTTCTTTTGCTAAGTTCTGTTAGTGATGCATGAGGTAGCAGCACTGTTTCTGCCTCTTGAGTTTTATGTGTTAGAAGAGTAAGTGTACGAGGACATGTTTTGCTTTTTTTGAAAGATGCATGACTGATTTAGTGAGTGATATTGCAAATTGCTCACTTACAGCTTGGCCGATGTTCACCCCCATGTATGAGAGCAATCGTTCATTCTCAGAACTTAACAAAGAGGGCATTGTTTTCTGTCAGATTGTCCCCTTTTCTATAATAAGCAGTAGAGTTGAGGTGAAAGCTTTTGAGCATTGTTCAAAATGGAATCATGATCACATTTTCAATACAAGTGTTCTCACATTATCAAAGTGACAGGGATATTTGCTAAAGGCTGAACAGTGAACAGTGAGGGTCATCCCCCGGAGGAGGTGCTGGGGTAGGGGGAAGCAACAGGGAGCGGCATACAGCCCCAGGCCTCATCACTCTTTGCCAGGCATGGCCCACTTCCAGTCAGTGTCTGTGCTACAGGCAGCCACTTTGCAAAGTCAGAATGATAGATTACGCTAGGTGAGTTAAACAATTACGGAGCAATTTGGAGCTCTATGCCTCATAAATTGCTGGTCTCCCATCCTGAAATATCTCAGGGAAGAGTAATGAATCAACATTCAGAAACAAAAGTCTGATAAACCGCTCAAGCTGTTCTTTGATGTTAATAACTCTCTTGCTTTATCTACTGTTTTGGTTTAAAAAGGCTTGCTAAAGCATAAACATGCATGCTTACGCACAGGCACAAATTAGATAAAGTCAAACATACAGGTGTAAGAAAAAAACACCCCTATTTACAAACTCACACAACACTGTGACATTGTGTTTGTATCCTCATATGATCAGGCAGCGCGGTAAGGAGAGCTTCATAGCTCTACACTGTGCAGGGTGTTATCACGCAGGTGACTGATAACTGACTCGCCTGCTGCCCACTGTGAATACAACAAACCCGCATTTAGAAAGCAAATGAGAAACGAGAGAATAGGGCATGCGCTCGACGTGACTCCATAGTGACGCACAAGACGCCGGGGGTCTGGCCTGTTTGCTGGGATGGCAGCAGTTATCAGATCATTTCCGCCAGTTTACAGACATGAGACTCCTGGGAGGAGGGAGGAGCAGGCGGAAGATGGAGATACATTTTGTGGCTGGCAGTCAGGTGTCGATACTAAAATAAGGTTAACAGTGGCTTATATGCGTGAATGTTTGTGTGTGTGTGTGTGTGTGTGTGTGTGTGTGTGTGTGTGTGTGTGTGTGTGTGTACCATTTGAAACATAATAGAAAAGGTCATAGGAGGAAATAGAATAACAAACAGTTGAATGTAGATGAGAAAGTGGCCTGTTTGGAAAACAGAAAAGTTCTATTTTTAAAGTAGTGTAGGTCTGTGTGAGTGGTTACTGTGCACCACAGGAGCCACTGGAATGAAACATAGATGGACCTAAAGCATGACCAGGATAAGGCTGGTGTTAGAACCCCTGAAAAGACCAAAACCAATGTGTTAGTCTGTCTCTTAAAGATGCAGTAGGTAAGACTTATAAAACTAACTTTCTGTCATATTTGCTGAAACTGACCCTATGTTTGAGTAGAACTACATGAAAGAGGTAATTTAGAAAAAAAATCTGGCTCCTCTGGCGCCACCTACAGCCTGCAGTGCGATTTGCAAAAATCCACCGCTCCCTGTTCAGATCCTCCAATCAGGATTGGGGAGGGCTCCTAACTGCGTGTCAATCACTGCTCATGCACACTAGGGCTGAACGATTAATTGCATTTGCAATTTTATCGCGATGTGTTAAAACGCAATTTCCTAATCGCAAAGGCTGCGATTTGGTCACGTGACTCGCGAGAGCAAATCAATTTGCACTCCGCAGAGAAAGCTTCTTGTGGGATTTCTTGAAAATAAGAGAAAATAGAATATCACCAGAGTTATCCATTATGAGAGCAAGACATTTTCACACTATGCATCCTCCACTGAACAGGCCACGCTGATGTCATCATTTGTCATCGCTCCTTACATCCAGCACTTTGTGTGCGATGTTTTGCCCAGAATATTTTGAATAATCCGCTCTTCCCTGATTGCAAATGTCTTGTTCTTTTCTTTTGCGACATTTTCTCAATGACACTTGGTCACTTAGTCAGGTATTAATGCAAATAGCAAGAGTGGGAAATGTAGCTGCTGCAGCAGGACTCTAAACAGTTAGAGAAATGTGCAGTGCAGAAATGCTCATTAAACAGAAGCTACTGTAGAAATGTTGGTAAACACCATTAATAGTGCACGAGAGTTCATCTCGACACATACAGACGCAAACAAAAGTATAGAACAAACATTCAAACATGCACACATTGCACTCAAGCAGTGACTGTACCTTTCCTGCCTTAAGGATTTACTGCCTTATCTATTTTTTGCACATTGCCTCATATTTATGGCGCTGAGTATTCATGTCCGAAAGCGTCTTCACTGAAAAGCTCCCAGTGTTTACAAGCAGCCCGATGTGATGTCATCCCTTTAAAATGACCTCAAGGAAAACAAATCTCATTTCATGACATTAGTCATATGCTTTAATGACTCCCGTGCCCTCAGTGCTAAATGAGCAATTACTTCAGAACATTGTTGCATTTTGTTGCGTTTGTTTGTCAAAAGGCTTTTTTAAAATATTTTTCATCATAATCTACTGCGTCTCCATCCTTGATATTACTGTAATGCGACAAACCACACAAAATCCACTTTTTTTCCCATCCCTCCCCATATCAGATTATATGAGATAATTGTAAGGAAGAAACTACCGTAGCGCAGCTTTTTAAGACTTTCCCAAAAGCTGGTAGAGAGGTAGTGTAGGGTGAGCGAAGAGATTACGGCTCAGTGACTTCAGATCTTTCCCTGCTGCTGCTGATTGCCAGTATTGTCTGGAAAGCATCCTGCGGGAGGCGTTCGACTCATGGATATTACACACAGACTTATTACCCTTGACTGAAGAAATGAGATGAAAAGACAGAAATAATAGCGAAAGAGCTGCTACCTCGGGGTGGAATAACACACAGCCTGCAGGAAGGCTGGTTTTCCTCTGACTGGAGAAGATTGCGTAATTCTAGTCGTGCCCTTGTGCGTCGGTCACCCGTCACAAGTCTTCCCTATATATGTGTGTGTGTGTGTGTGTGTGTGTGTGTGTTTGAGTGTATGGTCTATTGTGTGTTGATGACTTGTATAGTATGTACTCGCATATGTGTTTTTTTGCTTGGCTTATTCACGTCTGTTTTTTTTTAGCTCTTAGTTCCTGTGTGTTGCTATTTCCAAGCAGCCTGCACTGATTCAGTGGCCACAATCTCTGCTCAGCTGACCTCTCGTCTCTTTGTTGCCCATCTCCCTATTAGCTTTACTTTCTTTTAGCATTAGCTAATTGATGCTATCTTATAAATTCTGCGTCATATTTTTATTGCTGATGAGGTAATGAAATCCCGATAATTAAAGGACCCATCTGTGATTAAACTGTAAACAAAAGCAAATCCAATAATCAAACACACAAATTGGAACCTGCTGTGACTCCCAAACTGATTGACAGAACTTTTAATACAAAACTAACAAAATCAATAGCGTTTCTGTCCACTTTGTGAATTTAAGTCCAATATTTACTCTCTTTCACAATCGTTTTTTGCTCTCTGTCAACTCCAGAGGGAAATATCTGTCTCTGTAGCTGCTAAATGCTCCACTGTGTTCACTAGCTATGCACCAATTTTGTCTGTTGATGATGGGCAAGTAGCATTCAGTTAATGTAATATTGATTAATGCAGCTTAAAGAATCAATTTCACAAATTGAATAGATACCCCTTTACAAAATTGTACTTAACTGGAAGAGAATGGCTCTCTGATCAAGGTGCTGTCAACAGAGGCTCCATATGAAAGACAGGCTGAACTTAATCAGACTCTGAGCACATTTGTCTGTTTCCTTCTTGATCTCTTGCTTCAAGGAGTGTCATCAATGAATCGTGACTTCTATCAAGAAACTCTAATTTAATACAAGATTGTGCACACCATTACACATAGCAACAGCAAGACAGTGGAGGGCAGCACGGTGACAAAAAAGAGTAACAGGACTGTGTAGGCGTTCTGTGTCAGCAAGCAGAAGCCTCAGTGAAGTCTCCTTGAATAAGATGTGAGACCATGGGTACGTCCCAGGTCCTTTAAATTTCCTTCACTTGATTCCTTTCTTAGTTCGTCCCACAGAGAAAGCATGGGAGAGACGCGAGGAAATCATGCGAGGAGAGAGGAAAAGAGGAAATGTGTTTTTAGGGTGATGAGACGCCCTTTCCTCTGAAGCGTCACGTGAATTTGTCAGCTGTAAGGGAGGAGTTATCAATGGCTTTCAGCTGCCCAGGCTGTTCTCATGTATCCTCGCTCATAACCCTCAGAGTTCCCTTAGAGCTCCTCGCTCCTCACTACTCAGGACAGGAATAAGAGCTTTGAGGCGGCCTCGAATGCAGACCAGAGCGACTTCCGGTTCAAGTGAAGAAATATCAAATAAGAGACTTGGGATCCACCAAATGACTTGGTATACGCTCCAAGACGCATTGTTGTGTATCTGAGCCCGACCTCTGGCCTCTGCTATGAGGAGGTGTGTCAATAAAGGATGACAACAGTATCACATTCATTTTTGCATTACTGAAAACAAGAGCTTTGATATGCTTACTGCGGGCTCTTCCTACTGATGATCAGAACACAAAAATATACCCAAACCTACCGTCTGAATGTATTTCCTTTGGCATATTACTCATACTTGCGTAAGAACACATCAGGAGGCTTGTGTGTTTCTTTCAGAGTGACACAGAGCTTGAGAGCTTTTTCAGTCCTGTATTAGGGGCAGCAAGAGGATCTTCAACAGACTCTATCTGGGATGTGATTGCCCAGCAAGAGGAAACATTCAGTTTGGATTTAGCTGAATACATTGTTCTCTCTGCAGAGCACATCCTACTTCAAGTAGACATGAAGTGCCTGGGATTAAGAGTTTTTAATTGCTAACAATTATCTGTGTGTGTCTGCTTTCAGAGTTGTATGCAACATGGCTCGCTATTAACTTGACTATGAATTAGCGTTTGTGTGTGTCCATGCAGTGTTCACATGCCTTGTCCCTCTTCCAGTTTTCTAATTTAAACAGACATTTGCATTTGTACATGTATTATCTCGTGGTTGTTCAGTCCTCCTTCATATGGCTGGCACAGGGCTAACCCATTAAAGACTTGTGGCTACATCAGACCATACTGTGGTCACCTGAGAGCCCAAACGGAGGCCGTACCTCTGGAGATTTACTGCCAATCCGGGCATAACAACACTCCTTCAAAACAACACAGTTTCATATTCACACTTCTATTCCTACAACTGCACACGGTGAAGATTATTCAAAATAAATAAAGCAGTCATTTAGAGGAGAGGCATTCTAACACATCTTAACACACGTCACTACTCTGTTTCCATCTCGCTATGATCATTCACTCGGTATACATATGGTAGCCATCTGGCCTGGCAGAACAGAGTGGGGCAGCACTGCTGGGATCCATGTACAGTAACAACATGATTAACCCTTTAGAGCCATAATGGTGCGCTAAAAACTGTCTTAAGCTGATGCTTTCTGGCATCTCTTTAACTGTGTTTGCATCATGCTGTCTATATTTGTCTTCACATTTCTAATACTAGAGTCATGTACTGCTTTAGTGTACCTGTTTGTACAGTACATTTTTGCTTTGCCAGATCTACTGTCTCTGTATCTTATCTGTCTGTGAAAACCAAAGCCAGTGTTCCTGCAGAGCTGCAGTGTGTTTAGGGAAGTGCACTTCTCCGTGTGTCCCTCCAAAATAGATTTAAGTGCAGGGTAGGAGCAACATCGAGGTCAGAGTTCCTGTCCCACTGCTCTAGTCAACCCTGAGACAAGTCACAGTGGATCTTAACTACATTAGTCTGCCCTCTGACAGACGGATCCAGAGAAAAAAATTAATTGAATGAAAATAGAGAATTATGTCTGTTTGTTTATTTACAGCATTAGTTGTCACCATAGTAAGTAAGCTCTAAAAAATTTAAGCTTTAGTGCGCAATTTTTTATATTAATGAACATCCGTTACATTCAAGCCATAACCAAATGAGTTGCTACAAAGCTAATTAAGACTATCAGCTCTACAAAACTCTCTCTGTGTTTCTCAGTATGGCTTTGTTCAGAAGATTGTGGCGTCTGGAGTCCATCATGTGTTTTTTAATCCTCTGTGTCCTCCTTGGGGGGGGGTCATGGAAGGCTTGTATCATGTGGACGCGCCAACAGTTTTGTTGTCATTGCATAAAGCGTAAAGGATGTTCCACTCCCTGCCAGAAATTTAATTGAAGCAAAAGTCCCACATTTTGGAAAATACACTTATTAGCGTTAAATATCCAGCCAAAATACTTTATGTAGTAACCGAAATGCATTGTGACAGATTTGAAAGTTTAGGCGCATCAACAAGCTTTGTTTCTGGCAGTGAATGTGGAATATGTGTTTGACCAAGCACTGTAACCCTTCTGTGCGTGCTCCCTATCACAAAATATGACTAAGGTGCATTCAGTGACATCTTAATGTGGAGTCTTGCACTCATTACTTCTTTTCCAGTGACAGTGTTGTGCCTGGAGCATCATTCAGGCTACATAGCTGCCATATGGCAAAAACGACTGGTCCCTTATATAATCTCTCGCTACTATGCATCCTAAAACAATAACCAACTGTTATATCATTACGATTATGGCCACTAAAAAACTTAAAGCATCCTGTGCAGTTATTCTGTATTTTGAGACCCGAGGACATGACATTTCCAGGGAGATTTGTGGTGCAGGGACAATCACGAGGAAGATAGTGACAATCATCCCGCAAGCACACACAGAGAGAGAGCAGCTACAGTCAGTGGCATGTAAGAGCTCCATCAGTTCCTCCCTGAGGGTAGACAGTGTCTTGCATTAGGAGGCAGGGAGCCAATGAGTCACCTTGCCTTAGTCCATCCTGAAAGCATTCTGCACTTCACTGTCAGCTGGTCCTGTAATTCCCCTGAACCAAGGTTAAGGAACACTCAAGTGTAACAGTAAGGTGTTTTTTTGTTCATGTCTTTCAGAGCCAGTATTCGGTCCAGAGTCTACTCATGCAGCCCTGCAATACATGCTGGCAGCCCTGTATGATTGCTACTATGGCAACAAAGAGTGAAATCAAGAAAAACAAACAAATACATGAAAAAACAGCATTGATTAAAGTGAAAGTAGTCTCGCTTTGCCAGACCTTCCTCCACAGCGCTGCGGAGGAGGGTCTGGCTAGTCCTCACAGCATTCCGGGATGGGAGAAAAAACGTGCTCTGGTTTATTGGCATTTCTTTAAACTCATCATGGGCAGCGCTAAGCACCGGGAATAGCCACGGTGCCGCTGCAAAATAGCCTCGGGAAGGAACTTGTTTTGGTGGAACGTGTACGTTCAAAAGTTGTTTTAGTCGTGCAACAGAAAAGATTGGACAGATTTACCCTGCAGAGATCTGAGGAGCAGTTAACCATAGTCCTCATAAATCCACCCGAGTTTAAAATTCCAACACAAACAAAACGGAAGGTAACGGACAAAAGAGTGAACTCCGGCGGAATTTCCGACGGCAACGGAGCAATCCCGGAAGTGGAACGTCGTGGATATAGACTAAAGTGAAAGAGACTGTTCATTCTCCTGAAAATAATGGCGTCTGTAGTGCAATGTTGAGCTGAATCTCACCTGGGGGCCTTTAGTTGCACAATCATCAAAAGAGGTGGGTCATGAGTCCTGTGGTCACGCTCTGAGTGGGCTATTTACTTTGGTATATAATTGTCTGAGAAGAACGTGGGAGTGAGGAAGGTAGCCCTCCTGCTGCTTTAAATGGTTTAAAATGGATTTCCTGGAGTTTACACAACTGCTCGCCAAAGTGGGCAAAATCTGAGCAATGAAAGCAATAAAGGAGGTGTTTTATAGTAATCCCTGTAGAAGCAGAGAGAAATGTCCTTTTCTTCATAATTGATCTTGTTGGCTTGTGTGCTCTGGCTGAAAACTGTAGTTGTTTAGGACACCTGACACTGGTGCAACAGATGGTGATGTCTCCTGCTCTTTGTTCCAGTCATGCAGGTTGTCAGTACAACAAAGTAACAAAGATGCAAATGAGATGGTGCCACAGCGGCTGCTGCTCTGTAAGCAGCTGCTCTGTAAGTTTATAAGTTGAATAACTGCGACCTATTACCAAGAAATCTGTTTCCAGATGTATTTGCCAAGGTTTTTATAACTTGTATATTGCTAGAATAGCAAGCACAAAAGTAGAGTTTAATCAAAGCCGTGCCGTTCAAAGTCAGCACATTTAAGGAAGTGTGTGGCTCCATTTGTGGCTCCAGAGGGAGCTGTGCGAAATCTGATAGATTGCCTCATGTGATGTCACTTAAGTCAGAGTGGTTCAGGGCTGAAGACTACAAGTTTGGAAATGAAAAAAATCTGGCGGTGATGAGAAAGAAAGAATTGAGCTTACCAGACCTCTTTAGCCTGCTCCTCATCTCTGCTTAAGGCTAGCAGCTTGACGCTACATTAGTCTAGCATAACACAGCCAAATCTTCTACATAATACAGGTCGACAGTCTAGTTGTATTGTGGGTAATAAAGGTGCCAGGTTTTAACAAGGGGGAGGATTGGTGGAATAAAAAAGACTATCACTGGTTCTGCTCCTTTGGTTTCCCTGTCCATCAGAATGAGAACTATGGCAAACATAGCAAAGTGATGCATCATGTTTAGCAACTACCAAAAGCTATAACTGTCACTCTACATGACACATTTGAAAGAAAGAATACATAAACCTTCCCCTTTTCTGACCCCCTCCCCACCAACCCCTACTAATTTTCCAACAGTGCCTTGCATTTTTGAACTTCTGTCTCTATCGCCCTAAAAGTACGGAGCTCCTAAGGGGACATGAGGGGGAAAAAAATCTAAAGTTTACTTTCATGTGCGCACGCAAAACCTTTTCATGTGCGCACATGAAAGTTTTGTGTGAGCACATGAAACTAAACTTTAGATTTGTTTTTGTGTGCGCCGCTTTGAAACCCATACGTGAAACTTTCATGTGCGCACATGAAAAGGTTTTGCGTGCGCACATGAAAGTTTCACGTGAGAACACGTAGCTAAAAAGCAAAAAACGTCTCTGCAGGTACCAGGAGGACTGTGTAGGGAAATACCCCTGGATTACTGCAGTTTTACATGATGCAAACAAAGCGTTTTGCAATGTATGTAGGAAGGAGTTTGGTATTTCACACAGGGGGGAGTCAGACATTAGGCTGCATGCTAGCAGCAAACTACATATAACTAACAGCTACTGTACTTTGTGTTTGTTTTGTGTTTCATAATGACACTTGAGTTCATGATTTTAATGATTTTTTTATTTGTATTTTCGGGTTTACATAACAGTTGAATTCCTGAATAAAAATAATAAATCATTTTGGTGCGGAGTTTTGAAATTCATGCCCCCCCTCCTCACTCTGAGTTCAACAGGGACATTCTAAAACTTATAAAGCCCATGAGAACCATGGAGAGTCAACCCACAGCCTCTCCGCTGTCCTGCTGAAAATGTGAAGCAGAAACGCTTAATGTCAGATAACGTCCATAATAATTGAACTTTGGGTTTGATTTTTTGTCAGTTTTCAGTGGCTATGAGGAGCAATATGAGAGAGAAATTTGGTAATTTGGGGATCATTGATCGTTGTTTAGGTAGGCTACATTAAACCACGTTAAGCCTTTTCCTTACAATAGGCTCTAATGAAGCAGAAACGCTTAATGTCAGATAAGGTCCATAATAATTGGACGTTTGGATCGATTTTTTGTCAGTGTTCAGGGGTTATGAGGAGCAATATGAGAGAGAAATTTGGTAATCATTGATCGTTGTTTAGGTACATTAAACCACGTTAAGCTTTTTCACGTTAAGCGTTTTAGAATGTCCCGTTCAACACCCCTTTTCTCGTAGAATTAATCGAACATCCTCTTTCCTTATGTTTGATCCATGGTGACGACTTGCAAGCAAAGCAGCAATGTCCTTATAATGAAGACCTAGATTAAAATATAGTGCAACTAAGTCCTGTACTGTAGTCATTTCTCTAGCTGTCACTGTCATGACCCAGGCTACGTCAATATACGGCCTTCATGTGCTCACACAAAACTTTCATGTGCGCACATGAAAGTTTCACGTGAGCACATGAAACTAAACTTTAGATTTTTTTTTCGCTCATGTCCCCTTAAAAGCAACCGTATGCTCCTCCGAAATGAAAGAATAATGTCACCGTCGCCGTAGGCAGCATGTGCTTTAAATTAGCAGCATATTATGAGAAAGGAGCCATTAAATCCAAAGCTACTTTTCCATAGTGATTAAAGGGCGAAGTTGAGAGTCGCTGCTTTCTGCCATTTCATAAGTTGACACCCTGCAAACGATAAGAAGAGTGCCGCACGAAGGTGCAGAGGAATAAGAAACTGTCAGCAAAGCGAAATGGAGAGCTGTCTGCCTTGTCACCCTCAAAATGAGGAAGGCTAACTAACACACAGAGGTATGACTAATGAAAATGCACTTGGAATATTACACATTATTACTTATGGGAGAAGTCTCTGACAGGTGCAACTAGGAGGCTTAATTACTACAATGTATGGCCTCCAATGTTTTCTCACTTTTCACACAAATACACATTAAGATGACGAAACAACTTTTAAGAAAAATACTAAGTTAGTTAACCCTAACTGCATATTTTGAAAATATAAAAATCTGTCAAATTGTCACTTTTCAGACTGTAGCATTATGCTTTACCATGACATTAATGTAATGCCCCCTACCCCCACCCCGCCCCACCACCACCTCTCTCTCTTTCTCTCTCTCTCTTTTAGGTGTGCTCAGCCTACCTGAGGGTCTGACTCTTCACAGGGACCATCAGCAGCAGCAGCGAGCGGGGAAGAGTGGAGAGGGCAACGCCTACAGTCAGTCTGAGCTGCGCTCAATTGAACAGTGTTTACTGGCTACACGAGTGGGCAGCATCTCTGAACTCAGTGAGTCGTGTGTGTGTGTGTGTGTGTGTGTGTGTGTGTGTGTGTGTGTGTGTGTGTGTGTGTGTGTGTGTGTGTGTGTGTGTGTGTGTGTGTGTGTGTGTGTGTGTGTGTGTGAGATGGAGATTTGAAGGACCATGTTGACCCCTCCTTCAATACGCTCTATGGTCAATGTGCCCTTGAGCAATGCAATTAACCGCCCGAGTGTAGCCGCTCGCTGGATCAGTGAGATCATTAAGACAATGCTGTGCGTTCAATTTTGTGGCAACAGTTTTTAGGAAGATTTCCTGTTTCAACATGACAATGTGAATAGAAAAATGGTTAGCCAAGTTTGGTGTGAAGGAACTTGACTTGCCTGTACAGAGCCCCGATCTCGAACTCATCATGCACCTCTGGGCTGAAGTTAAGCACCGACTGCTCGGCACTGAGTCGGCAGGCCTTATCGCCCAACACCAGTACCCAAACTCACTAATAGGCTTCTTCACAGCAGACACTTGTCATAGTAGGAAAAGCACAGGTGTTACTTATAACATTAACAATGGCTCTGTTATATTCAAGTGTCACAGTGAGTCATGACAGTGAGCAAGCATGCACAATAGCAGGACCATGAAACTGAAACAGCTAATTGGAATTCAGCCATCATTAATTATTCACATCTGTGCTTATCCGACTGTGACAAGTCATAATATCTTCTGTGAAAAACGTCTGCAATGTACATTCTCTTGTGGCTGATTGGAACAAAGCCCCACAGCTAGGTTCCACAATATGGGGGAAGCCTTCCCTGACGAGTGGATGCTGTTATAGCTGCATATTAATGTCCATGGTTTAAAAAAAAAAAATCACATAAAGGCAAGCTACCATGCGTGTGTGACTGTGACACTGCTGAAAAAGAGCATGTCAGTTCAAGGAATCCACCACTTGAAAACTGCGTGTGCATTAGGGTGTGATCAATATGACTGAAAGCTAGTAGCTGTGGTTTTTTGCTTAAATAGTTGACACCTGTGGGCTGATATTCAAGAGTCTAAGATTTTACCATTTTCCTTCCAAAATTCTGACCCGCCACACTTATTCAGTGGTAGTGCTTTTTAGCCATGATAGCGGCATGGCTTAAGGGTTAGCTATGTCGGTCCATCGGCCTATCACTTTTAGACTTAAAACACCTCAGCAACTATTGGATGGATTGCCGTGAAATGTTGTACACACATTCACAGGGTTCAGAAGATAAATCCTAATGACTTCAGTGACCCCCCCCCTAAGTTTTCCTCTAGCACCACCAGCAAGTCAACACTTTTACTTATTCTGTCAACGGCCAGACATTCATGGTTCCCAGACGATGACTCCTACTACTTTGGTGATCCCCTGACCTTTTCTCTTACGCTACCATGAGGTTCAAATTTGTGATTTTTTGTGAAATGACTTGAAAGCGATTGGACGGATTTCCATGGAATTTGGTGCAGATATTCATGGTGCCCAAAGGATAATTTCTAATGATTTTAGTCATCCCCCCCTAACATTTCCTTTAGCGCCACCAGCAGGATAAATTCTTTACTTATCTAGTAAAATAATTCAACATCTACTAGATGGAAAAGATCAACATTTTGTATAGACATTCTTGGTACCTTTTGTGACCCCCCCTGACTCTTAATTTATAGCACATCATCTGGCCTAAATTTCCACTTGTCCGATATTTTGGTTTATAATCAAATACCTGCAAAACTAATGACATCTCGTCAGCCTCAGCTTCACTTTGTGCTTAGAGCTACATGTTAGCATGCGGACATGCTAACCCTTGCATTTAAGTCGCAGCACTGCTGTGCCTAAGTACAGCCTCACAGACCTGCTAGCATGGCTGGAGACTCTCCTTTTGATAGGTCTAATTAATAATGATGAATTCATTCATTACAAGACATTTTGATTGCAGGTTTCATTGAAGGTGTGGAGCTCTGGTCAACTTGAAGACGCCTCACATTTGAGTTAGATGACATTATTGGCTGATAACAATAATGTTTTAATAAGGCACAAATAGTATCCCGCTCTATCAGTAAACCACTGTATCATAATTCTGCTGTGCATGCATATGTGCATATTTAAATGAATGTAAATCAGTCAGTGGGAGCAACTCTAATGAACCAGCGCATTTTATTAAGCTTATAAGTTTGACAAGCCCTCAAAAAGTTAATTGTCTACCCACTCACAATGGACTCATTATTCAAAGAATAATGGGCATCTGAATGCTTTCTAAATACATTTATACAGTACAATGTGATTTACATAGGCTTTAGGAGTCCGATTAATGTAATAATAATAGGTTTCTTGCATTATTTGAGAAAGGACATACTGATTATGTTTTACCCTCTTGTCCTTACTCACAAAATGAGTTATAATACACAACAATTCGAAAAAAAGCAACGTTCAGCACAAGGCCTTCATTAAAGTTTCCACCTTCGTTTTGGAGGAAACTTGCTGACCAACTTCCATATGGCCTCAACAAATCTGGAGTGGCAAGCTGTGCTGCAAACCACTGAGAACTTTGTGTTTACTTTTTTGATATAATCATAGAATCAAGATGCTCAATGGAAGGGATGAACAGTGAAACATGAAAAGTTTTGCTTCTTGGTTGCGTGCAACTCTGCAGCAAACTCATTCCAGAAAATGCATCAGAGTTCTGCCTTGTCCTCTGACAGAAGTCCAACAACAAAGTATCTCCTAATGTGCATGAAAATATTTTTGACACACAAAATTGTCAAGACAAACAATGGTGAAAGGGTCGTAGAGTCAGTTTCTGTTGTCATGGCATCGGGATGTAAAGTCAAGGATGGACAAACAATTTCTGTATATCTAGTGTAAACATTTATCATCAGAATAAACAGCGGGCTAATTCTCCTCACTGTATGTTTTCTCAGTCCTCTGTCCATGTTGTATTGATGAGGTCAAGCAAGGACTCATTCTGTTATGTTGACACCGCAAACACACTCTGAGACAACAGAGCGGCCGATGGATAATAGAGGAGCTTAGTCCAGTGGTAATTTTATCAGCGCTGGAGAGGAATTCTGTATATAACTATAGGATTTACAAACACACGCTGCTCAAGACGAAAATAAAATAATAATTGAAAAAAGCAGGAGAGCGGCTTGTCATAAAGAGAAATCTGAAATAAAATGAAAATGAAAACAAAATCATATTTATAATAACATAAATACAAATAAATAAAAGAGAAGGGAAGGTTAGAGAGAAAAACAGATGAGAGTTTGATTTTCTAAAATATATTTCATGGAATAAAATAACGTTGGCTGCTCCATTGCAGCAACATTTGCATTCTATGCAGGGACAGTCTTTAGAGCTGGCATTTAGACACAATTTTAGAGGTTTGCCACTGATATAACTCTTTGTATTTTCTCATTTTCTCTTCTGCAAAATGCCAAATTAGCATATTTGAAATGGCAGTCCTGCATTTATTGCAATTATTAGGACCCTTGGTGTGTCATCATCACTCAGTCACTAGTTGTCAGTCCAATATGTTCCACACGGCATTGTTTGTGTAACTGTACGTATTGAATTCCGCCAAATCTATTCTTAGGTGGAGCGTGCAAAATACATATAGGCTTACTCCATATATATGTAAATCTATACAGCTGGGAAACATCCCAACCACAAAATGATACGAGGTCGGGTGGCAGTGACTTCTCTGTGCAGGTTGATGTGTCCATTGGCATCAAACCACACAACCACCGGCAGCATCATGCGCTGGACCTCCTTCCCATTTGACATTTTTTGGAAATATTCTCTTTCTTGGCAAGAGTTAGATGAGAAGATCAATATCAATATCAGACATGAGAGTGGTATCAATTCATCTCATCAAATTATTGGCAAGAAGGCAAATTTCCCAAAATGTCAAACGGGTAGAAGAAAACATAAAACTTTCATAAAACAGTAGAGAGGTCAGATTCAGTAATTCCTCAATGTTTCAAGGTTGTTAGATCTTAAAAAACCCAGGATTTCACATCCATAGCCTTTCAGAGGTCAGTATAAAACTCTGAACTTTCTGCTGCAAGGTATTTCATCTGGAAATCCTCCACTGTGAATCTGGCAGCCTGACCATCCAGCAAACTGTGGGAGTTGTCGGACGACGCCAACAAATATTGCTCTGCATAGAAAACAAAAACAGACCTTGACTAAACAAAAACCTACAGAGCCTCGCTAGACCAATTCAATTCAATTTTATTTATAGTATCAAATCTCTCTTGAGATCACTCTTGATAACAAGAGTGATCTCAAGACACTTTACAGATAGAGTAGGTCTAGACCAGAGGTGCCCAAATTCTTTCATATGAAGGGCCAAAATGTATCTGGATGTCGATGTTGAAGAATACCGTAATTCTTGCCATTCTCCATAGATAAAACGTACGTATGTAATTTAAATGGGAAGATTACCAGCACTGTGCACTACATTGCCATTAAACTCAGATTACGTACTTCTTAACTGCACAAAACATTGGCCCACGGGCCCCAAATTGGGCGGCTTTGGTCTAGACCACACTCTATATTTACAAAGACCCAACAATTCCAGTAATTCCCCCAAGAGCAAGCATTTAGTGCGACAGTGGCGGTGACCAGGGAACTAAATTTACGTTCTAGATTTACTCTGTAAAACTTTTGCATTTCACAACTGTACAATTGTTCGAACAGCTTTAACTCCACTTATGGACACCTGCAGCTGGATTTTGGACTTGTCTTCTTTGTCACGTTCATTATGGCCTTTTAACTTGTTCGCAAATTGTATTACCTGCAACTATATTTAGCACTAAAATAATAATGCTGGTATTAAAAATTCATGTTTAGCCTTACATTCCACAGTGGGTACTTTATCATACAGTATTAGTTATTAATGCTGATTAAAAAAGCACTCTTGAACATCATTATTCACTATTATAGGACACGGAGCATAGAACACATTTTACCACAGGAAGGAAAAGGCTGCTGGAGCTGGTCAGAAATTATGATGTTTCTTTCTCTTTTCGCCTCATTTGATGCTTTTAATTTTTTTTGCTTTATTCTCGAGTCTAGTATGATGGAATCAGGACTGTTTTCCTGCAAATATTTGGCTGAGAACTAACAGAAGATGCTGCTATAGCCATCAATACTGTCAGTAATACCTTTCAAAGATCATTTTGTTGTGTGGCAGCAGTAAGAGCATATATACGTAGGGTTGGGCATCGTTTGGATTTGAACGATTCTGATTCCAATTCCGATTCTTCCTTTCGATTCCGGTTCTTATCGATTCTCGATTCCAATTCTTTGAGGGGTGGAGTTGAAGCGGGTCACATGCCCATTTTCACAAATAAGAGGAAAGTTTTATTTTGATTCAGTGGTGGTTTGCAGTTTTACAAGGCTTTTTCAATGTAACATAAAGCCACACGAGAGCGCTGCTTACTGTTCTCCAAGGCTGCAACGCAACAAGAGCCTGGCCGCTTCGGAAACCAAAACTTGCGCATATGAAATTGGTAAGCGATGATCGGATTTGAAACCAAATCCTCTAAACGATTCCAAATGATTCCAATAAAGAAATGATTCTACTGGAATCGTAATTTTTGAAACGATTCCAAGTAGGAATCGGTTCTCGATGCCTAATCCTATTTATACGGTATATATATATATATACACACGTTATATATTGCGCTGAAGATAGTCCTTATACTTTGAATGCTACAGATTAGTATCTAATAAAAGTAGCAGAATCTTTTAGCAAATTGAACAATCAAATGGTTTTACGTGTAGTGCTTCATGTTAAAATAGGTTTTGCGCTGTGATTTAGATGTATAGGCTCAAAGGTGGCATCATGTCAGTCAACCTTGACGTTAAATGGAATCAACTGAGGTTAAAACATGAAATTCACCAAAGTTACCAAAGGGGTAACAAAAGCAATATGCAATCAATGAGGAGCAACACAAAGAATATATTACTACAATTCAGTGTCTGTAATCAAGAAGGAAGTGTGGAATTAACATAACAAGGATGTACGTCCCATCTCCCTTCCTCACTCCCCTGAGTACACACCCTACCATACATACCATTCCTCCGCTAATAAAGATTCCAGAGACCTGACAGTGAGAGTTGTCACCAGACTAGTGCAAACCAACCTGTCCTGATTACTGCAGGGACGGTGTGTGCTTGTCCCTATCACAGATTATAATGTGTGTCTCCTCAGTCCACATCATGTGAAGACATTCTGAAAATTAAAGTAGATATGATGAGGAAGTACGCTCTTAGTGAGATTTACACTCATGGCGCAACATTAAAAGGAATATTTTCTCAACAGTGTTTTATATTTAAACAAGTTCAGCCATTTTTGTTAAGCTGTTGCTGCTCCTGTCTTTTTTCTCTATCTCAGTGAGTCTTTTCTCATTAACTGTGTTAGATTCAGATGGAACAGCTCCATAAAGACAGTGTTTGTGCCCCCCTTGTTATCTGATATGTTTTTTAGTTGGTGGCTAAAAGCTCTTGCTGCTTTCGAATGGACAAAACTAATAGCGGGAAGAATAGCTAAGCATCTTGTCGAGTCAGGATTGCCACAGGCGACCATTAAATGTAATCATGGCCGCATAGCAGCAAATAATTCAAACACAGAAAACAGTGATGATGGCAGCAGCTGCACTGTGCAGCAAGCACCCATTCATCAATACCCAAAGGAAAGCTGGTTACTGCTTATTCTTAAAAGCTTGAATATAATTGCTCCGTTAGAAATGAGAGTTAATCTCTACATTTCCAAAGAGTATACTTTCTCTCTCACCATTAAACAGCCTTCATAGTCTCTGAAGCAATGAGCAGTTTGGTTGTTATGTGGGTGCTGCATTGTCGGCTACTGACCTTAAAGGTGTCAACTCTCATAAAATCCCTCGTAAATCAAAGCACGGCCTTTATATGCTGGAGACTGGCATATTTGTGTGATTCCGCTTTTCTAAGGGGATTTTAAAGCTTTGAAAACAAGGAGAGCGTTGCCCCGCTGCTTAAAGGTAATCACTGAGATACCCGAGGAGCAGGATCTGCTGCATGCATCCTCCACTTCTCCTCTTCTTGTTAGCATAAAGAATTAATTACCCAGGATGAGCTATTGATTGAAGGCTTGTCTCTTACAATGAAAAGGCTATTGACGTTTTAGCTTATTAAACTGCTGTACTTCTGTCCGTCCTCCCTCTGTTTCTTCGCAAAACACGAAGACTCCTCACGGCTGCGTGCTGATACATGGTCACTGAAAACAAGGAGTTAACCCTTTTTTTATTTCTGCGTACACCTGCTGAAAAAGCGGCGGTTATCTCGCTTTATGTGTTAAGCTGCTGCTACTTCGCTACTGTTGCACTCTCTCTGTGTTATAAATAATCTCCCTCCTCAGCCCTGCCAGCCTCCTCTGCAAGCATAGGAAATGTCACAGACCAGCATAAATAAGACATGAGAACTGGCTGTTGCTGACCACCTCAGCTCCCCTTACCAAGCTTTAGAGGGCACTGTTACAAGCTTATCTGTATTCCCATTGGTACAATTAAGAGAAAGACGCAGGAGGAGTAACAGATAGCGAGATACTTAGCCTAAAGTTTGGAGTGGTATAATTAACCCAGTGTTGATATTTCATTGCATCAGTAGATGTTGTCCAGCGCATTTCTCTATCAGCACAGCTCCACTGTTCCCATAGGACAGTTGGGAGATTGACTGGTTTTTTTTGCATGAATGCTCTTCCCTCGTTCAGGCGTCATTTTCACACTCCCCTCTCACATTGTCGAGGCTTAATGGAATCTTGGCAGGCGCCAAATAGAGCAATTTTGATGCTAAACAAACCCTTTTGTCCACAGAAATGACGGTTTGTTCCTGCTGTGTATTGTAAATGCACACATACAGTATAGTTCATTTAGACCGGGGAACCAAGTGCTATCATGCTCTATTACTTTTTTGTCTTGAATAGTATCAAACTGACCCAAACAATATAAGTGTTTTTTTTGTTTTGTTTTTATCTACCCCGCTTCAGAATTTCATTACATTTTCTCATAGTGTAGTGGGTGTAGACAGGAAGGAGAAGCGACAGCAGTCAATGAAATGGGATTTGAGTCCAGGCTGTAATAATACAGCGTGGTCATACTCTATCACTCAATAACTAAGGTTCTTGTCTATCTGTCTGGCTCTGAGAGAAACTTTAAATTCATTTCCTGATTTTTGATTAACTGAGTTTGCTGCTCAGTTCAATTTTGTCCCTTAAGTATAAAAAGGGGCTAAACATGCTTTTCCAAGAACTGTTTACTTTCTTTTAAACCGTCCTAGAGAATATTCAAAGTTTTATTAGCAGAGTCCTCTCAAGCTTTGATTGCCCAACTGGATGACCTTAAAGTACTGACAAATTATGCAGAGGAAAAATCTTGGAGTAGCTTATGTTTGACCATAAATATTCATTCTCAACACAGTGCAGTCCTGAGCATGCTTATTCTCCTGCTCTCCCTCAGTGAGCTGCACAGGCAGGACTCGGATGAACCCTGTCTTTTTCCTTACTGGGGTGCAGGGAAACTCTCGATTTCCCCTGACAGAGTGAGCTCTAAGGGGGCTGGAAGGAATTAGGGTGATTCTTTTAAAGGCCGTGTGCTCCAAATATTCCTGCCTTTTCACCCTCGTGCCTGCACATGAAGTCTGTTCTCATTGCTGTTCCTTTTCTGTTTCCCTGTATGATGTGTGTGTGTGTGTGTGTGTGTGTGTGTGTGTGTGTGTGTGTGTGTGTGTGTGTGTGTGTGTGTGTGTGTGTGTGTGTGTGTGTGTGTGTGTGTGTTTGTGTGTGTGTATGTGTGTGTGTTAGGTGACCTGGTGTCCCGGGCCATGCACCACCTACAGCCAATGTATATGAAGAACCACAACAATGGGACGCCGATCCACCAGAAGAGCAGCGTGATCCACTGGGCGCCTGAAGCGATCTACACGCTGTGTTACTTCATGCACTGCCCTCAGATGGAGTGGGAGAACCCCAATGTTGAGCCCTCGAAGGTTACCTTGCAAACAGAGAGGTGAGAAGCAAACATGTAAATAAAATATAAAGAGGAGCTCCAAATTGAACACTGAATCTACCAATGGGTTTAATCCACGGCTGAAAATAGTCCTACTTACTGTTACAGTGATTTCTAAAAACATACAGTGCCCAGCTGTTAGGTGTATAGGAAACTATACAGGACATTTTTTGAGAATGACACTTTTTTAAATATTTGTTACATTGGGAACACATACGCTTGGGGCTTAAAGCCATATAACGGAATAAGGAAGTGGAAAAGTGTTGAGTCTAATGCCTTGTCGGTTTTGGTAATGTCTCGTTGACAAAGAAAAAAACAATAACACGAGCCTTCACACCCTTGGGTTTGACTCTTCGGACGCTGAGAATGGAACACTGAAAGCAATAATATTAGACTGCACAAATTCCTTAATTTTCACAAACAGAATTTAATGCCACCACAATAATTGAAAAAAAATTATCAATCAATCAATCAACATTTATTTATATAGCACTTTACAGCAAAGTGTTTTACAAAGAGTAACAACAGTAAAACATAACATAACATGCAGTAAAATCAAAAGGAATAAAACATAAAGTGAATCACAAAACATTCTAAACTAACTGTGTAGTAACTGACTGAAATATAAAACTCTTCACAATCAAACAAGAAGAAAGCTAGAGGTGAAATGTAACAGGAACGTCTAATAAAGAGGTAATAATGTACAGTGCAGTTGTAGAAATGATTTTGTATTTGCTGTATTTGGTGGCGAAAGAAAAATGTCAACTGCATCATCTAGCTGTTGACTTGCACCTCCCCTCATTCATGAGCCGTGAGGTTTTTTAAAAACCAGAACAAGGCAAAGTAATAGAATAATCTGGTATTGATTCATCCATCAGACCCCTTCACCTCATTTTGTACTGTGGGACAGTGCCATTATTGCACCTTTAATATCTGCTGGGACATAATAAAAGAACGCCATAAGACCACAGTGAGAAAACTCCCTGCAGTTATCCACAGTTTGTGGTAATGTTCCTTCTGTAGAGAAAACTGTACACCTCTGCAGACTTTTATTATATTTCTGGCTCTCTGTGCTCACCCCTGAAATGGCACACCAGATGTTCTACTCTGGAAAAGGAGGTACAGTTTTATACAAGCGAATTGTTATCTTATTGGCTACTTGAGTGAGCCCTCTGGGTGACCTGAGCGGCGCTGCGGAAAGATAATTACCGCCACTGACATAGTGGGACATAATCAGCCGGCAGCTGTGGGACCATGTTGGTGACTTACGCATGAATGACATAAAGCTAAGGCAAAGTTTCCATGGTGTTAATTCCTCTGATACTTCATCATGTAGTTTTTGAACACTTCATAGTTTCTCCCACAAGTCAGGAAAGCACAGAACAGTCCTCACAATCTTTACAGTTTTTACTCATGAAACACTTTTGCTGCTGAATTTATGAGCTATTTCTTTTTCTTTACCTCATCATGTTCCACTGTAGCCCTTATACCTCGATCTGTTCAGTATTTCCTGCAGTTTGGTGGAAACCCCTGTCAGCATGCGGCAGAGGTGGGAAACAGTGCTGACAGTTGAGCTTGAGCATTCCTACTCTAGCTGGGGCTCCAGACTTTATTGCCTGCAGTGGACCAAGTTATCAGCTAATGTGTGTCCCAGGTGTCCAACTCACGTCTGCTTTAGCTCAAATCACTATTTATATTTGTAATGAATATCACATGAATGTAGGTTTGTTTTAGTCATATTTAAGCACATTGCCAGAGGCAACATTAGGGATGTGGTATTGGAAAAGACTGGAAACAGCAACCTTGAAAAGCTTGTTCGATGTTTCTAATGTTCTAATGTTTCCTTGTGAGGGAATGCATTGCCATTCTACCTTCCTTGCCTCTTGATTAGGTGTTGTGTGCAGCTTTAATGAATTCTGTGGAGCCAATTACATCAGGTGGGCTGTTAGGTCAGGCTCCTTTGAAGCGAGTAACACAAAAAGGGTTTGCATTTTCTTAGCCGATCAAACAATCCTTAAAAGACCCTCACATCAACTGGGAGTAGCATTGATGAGTAAATAATTAACAATGAGTGACAGATGTGGGCCGAGCATGTGTCAAGGACAGTCCAAGCATCAAGACATCCTTTGTAAAGTGATGTGCTGGACATTTTATCCCGGAGGACGATCCCAAGTTTCATCAAGTACACACAGCTTAGCTATATGACAGCTCATGCAAAACACGAGCAGCTTATTTCTTCAACAGCATTCAAGCAAATCAAAGAAACCAAACTGATTGTTAACGCTATGATCTGAAGTCTGTTTTATTCGATTAGATCGATACATACTATAAAAAAAATAATGAAATTGTCAGATTTGACACATGCTATGTAAATCGATTCATGGATACATGGATGGAAGTATGAACCTTTATAATGTGTTAAACCAGCAGTCATGATAATACTTAAAATCACCATAATAACGTGGTTCTGTAGTCATAAAGTAGAAAGAGTGTGGCTACGTTTTCCATCATGATAATGACAGCTCATTGTTTTGCATAAGTGAAGAAAGTGTGTATTTATATCCATAACATGCTGTCAGTACAGTAGGGTTAAAAATGTAACACTATGCATATGTCTCCTCATGCGTACGGATTCCATGTGGTTGCAGTAAACACACTGACGCAGGATGAGTGGAGGAGAGAGGTAGACAGGGAAATAAGTTATTCTAAGAACGTGTGGTCTGTGCGTCCTTCTCACTTAAGAGATTTTCTCTCAATGAGACTGTAATTGTGTTTTCTTTGTGCGACCACATCTCGGCTTTTCTCACTCAAGCTGTTCACCGTTGGCTCTGGTGTCAGGATCAACCGTATGATGGTCATTTCCTGCCTCTGTCTGTCTAAGCTTTACAGAGCAGTTGGTTTGCAAAAAAAAACAATAGTTTACTTTAAGCGAACAGTGAGCTGTCATAAATAAATAATGTATGTTGGCATATAATAGCCACACTCATGTTTACAGGGAGCACCATGGTGTGCATCATTATGATCTTGTACAAAACACATTAGAAGCAGAGCAATTACTTTCCCTGTATTGTGACAATACATGTGAGGCCTTGTTATTGCTATAACATCGCAGTGCATTTTAAGCCATATAGAAATTATATCGCACATACCGTACATGTATGCTGTAATGCATTATTTAGGTTTTTAAAGCACATTATGGATATGGGCTTATTAGTATTATAATACTACTCTGTCGGTCTCCAGAATATAGCAGAATAGACAGTGAAGAGATTCAAGATAGGTACAAATCTTCATAGTTGACACTGTCTGTATCAAACATTTTTGATGGTGGTGGTCTATAATCTATGATCTTGCTCAGTTTAGGTTTTCTGACATCAAAGTGTCTCTCTGTGACATACTAGTTTTGGGTCTTTGATTTCATTTCATCTTCTTGACGGAGTTCATCCTGTTCTCAAACATCCGCTAGAGCTGGCAAGATCTCTAAAATAACATATGCAAATTCTGTTTTAGGTGGATTTTCCTTGCAAGTGCCTGGGCACACTTAAGTAGGCTACAGAGTATGACTGAAGTTCAGCGCGAGTCTCTGGTGGCCAGAACATGTCCCTCTATCTCCCCCTACAGGCCGTTCATGGTGCTGCCGCCTCTGATGGAGTGGGTGCGCGTGGCTGTGGTTCACACCGATCACCGACGCAGCTTCTCTGTGGACAGCGATGATGTTCGGCAGGCTGCCCGACTGCTGCTGCCAGGAGTGGACTGTGAGCCTCGTCAGCTCCGGTACGGCTGTAGGCTGTGTGCTTGCCTGTGGGCTACAGAGCGTGTGTGCACCCAGCCACTTCATCTGCACATAAAAAGCACCAGCAGGCACATATCTGAACTTGCACGCAAACTCACACATCAGTGATATGAGCATCCTCCCTGTAGTGTTAAAAAGAATAAGCTTGTCCGGTGTTCAGGGAAAATATGGTGAGTCAAAACATTAAGCTTGCACTGTGAATCACTTTGTGTGCTTCGCCCTTCAGAACGGATGACTGCTTCTGTGCCTCGAGGAAACTGGACGCTGCCTCTACTGAAGCAAAGTTCCTGCAGGACCTGGGCTTCCGTATGCTCAGCTGTGGACGCACAGACCTGGTGAAGCAGGCTGTCAACCTGCTGGGGCCCGATGGTATCAACAGCTTGAGTGAGCAGGTTAGAGACACAGTCAATGTTTTAAATAATGAATATGCAGGCCCATTTACACTGACACACACACACACACACACACACACACACACACACACACACACACGTAACCAGCCTGTGGAACAGAAGATTTTGTTTGCATGGTAAGCTGTGGCTCCTTCACCTTTAAACGTCACACAGACTTATGAGCAGAAAGGCAGTTATGAATATTAAACCTTATTCATTATTCATATATATATCTATATATGACATATTTTTTTCCTGCAGCCTTCCTCTGCATGATTTCACGACTACCAGCTCCAGTACAGTAAAACATCAGGGGAATACTGCAAATATAATGACAAAATCAACATTTAGTTTGGGGATGATCTCAGCAGAAACTTTCAAATATCCCAGTCTAGTACTGTATGTTTTGGCCCAGAGGAGATATTGATTCATATGATATCCTTTAAAACGATCAATTGCAGAATATTACTCTCATCAGACTCAAGGTGCCAGGAGTGGAACTGTCAAAGATACAAGTTTAGAGCAAAAGTTCAACCTTGTTTTGTAATACTTTGTAAAAGTTTAGAGCAAAACTTATAACCAGGGGCGGAGCCAGATGTGCACATTCGGGGCTAAGCCCAAACCCAGGGGGTCAGGGGGGGGGCATGGTGCCCCGCGGAGCTTTTATTTCCAAATTTACGGCAGCTATTTGCACTCTTTTTTTAAGACATTTGATAAGAAATGCCTACAAATATGTACATCATTTGGGAAAACATGATAGTTGCCAAGAAAAATATATCCTCTAGAGCCTTCATCCTATTTAGTATCTAATTGTTCTTTACCAGTTTCATTTGAGCCAGCTACAGCCTCTGAAAGACAGTAAAGTTGGCCAAAAGATTCGGGGCTTCAGAATTCAGAGCTGGAGCCCCAGAAACCTCCCCCCC
Source organism: Sander vitreus (assembly GCF_031162955.1). Lineage (NCBI taxonomy): Eukaryota > Metazoa > Chordata > Actinopteri > Perciformes > Percidae > Sander > Sander vitreus. The sequence continues at coordinate 24,690,907 of NC_135862.1, forward strand.
CCGCTCCGCCCCTGGAAATAACTAAGTGGCACAATTTGGGATTTGATTTTGCCATTTGGTGATTTAATAAAATGAAAAAGTGTTATCATTAACTTCTGCTCTTGTTCTCTCTACCTGTGCTTGTGTAGGGGATGACCCCGCTGATGTACGCCTGTGTCCGTGGAGACGAGGCCATGGTACAGATGCTGCTGGATGCGGGAGCTGATATTAACAGCGAGGTCAGGGCTGATGAAGTTTTTACTGCTATTCTGGTTTAAACATTGGCATGATCAAAGTCAAACAAAGGAAGGATTATCGTTACGTAAAATCAAACAGGGCGGAAGGGAGTACACATTGCCCTTATCAGATAAATAGAAATATCTTAAACTTTAAAAAAATATATATAAATCCACCCAGTGTTTTAAAAAAATGACATATTAGTAGGAGACATCAGCATTGTGTATATTAAGGAGGAGTGACAAGACCTTACAACTTCTGTGTTCTTCAATATGTGCAGTGTTACATATGTTAGTCCTAAAGTTATTTTTTTGTAAGTACCGTGTATTATGTGTGTGGTATTGTATTGGAGAAAACCAATCATGTTGTCTCTCATGTCCCCTTCTTTGTCCTCTCCCATGTGTTGTGATGCTAAATGTATAAGAGCTGGAGATCATGAGGCACTGACTGCTCCGCCACATTCCAGGATATGTAGCAGCGTGCAAACAGATAGAAAATTATATGTGCAACGAAACTCACTTGCATTTGAGTATTTCAAGTGTAAAACATGACGCAGATGTATGTTGCTGAGTCATTATTTCTCCATCAGGGAAAAAAGTGATAAAGATCGCCTGACTTAATGCAAATTGAATTCCTCACAGAGCCTGAGGATTGAGATGGCATCCTTTTTTTGACTCTGTGCAGACTTCAGAGAGATAGTTCAGTTAAAGCCTCATGATTCTGGTCTTCGTTAGTCACCTCAGCAACAGCATGTCCCATCAGCCATTGTGCCAGAGTTTATTTGCAGTCCACTGCATTCATGACCCCTGGCCAAAGCATAAAGCACACTCTGAAATAAAAACACCCAATTTCATATTCTTTTTATGCATCTGGTTTTGAACCTGTTTAGAATTTGAACAGTTAAAGACAAATGTTGTTTGGCTCTGATGTTCCTTTCACCAACTGGGCAGCCTCGAAATGATTCATGTTCTTTAAATCCCCTCAAAGTTAGAGTCATGGGTAACACTTTATAATTCAGCCTGCTATTAATCAGATATCACAATATTCTTGACCAAATACCTCGATATCGATATTGCGGCAATATTCTAGGGTTGACAATTGGTGCTTTAACAAAATATCTTCACACTTAGATTTTAGATAAATAATCATTAGTAATGTGGACATAATGTCTAAGTGGGGAAAAGGCAAATAATAGAACAGCTAAAACAGTCTGGTAAGTTCAGAAAAGTACACCACTTTACTGTAATGCAGCCTGTAAAACCAGTAAAAGACAACACTTATGTCATAATCATGATATTATGATATCCAAAGACAATATCTAGTCTCATATCACGATATCGATATAATATCGATATATTGCCCAGCCCTACGTTATTGTGGAGTTCTGCAGAACATCAGTGTTGTTAAACCATTTCCCCCAAACTTCAGTTCGGTTTCCCAGTCCTGTATCATTTCATCTGCATGTCTCTCTCCTGCCTCCCAGCCAGCCCCCTTGTTACCAAAGCAGCCTGAGGAAAATATGTGCTTTTGTGCTTTGGTCATGTGTCTTATGTATGTCACGCTTTCATTGGGCTTAGCTATCCATTGCAGCCTGACCAGAGAGATGAGCCTTAGAGAGGTCAGGTCAGAGCCCTGTCAGAAAAAAAACCCCACTTAAAGATCAGAGAGGAACCATTAGGACGAGGCCTAACTAGGTAGATCAATCCATCGTGTTCATTAGAAGGCGAACAAAGTGACAGGATGCCCTGTGCAGCCCCAGGGTTCCTGGTTAATTACTCTAGTTTCTCCTGTAGAGCTTCCTTCCCTCCCTCTCCTCCCTGCAGCTGATTGTCTTGTGCTCCTTAGGCCATGCAGTAGTTTTAATGGCTTCGTTATCTCTCTCCCTCACCTTTCTCACTCCTACCTACCCAACCCACCTACCTGTGTCCCTTCCCCAGGTGCCAAACTCAGTGCACAAGCACCCCTCAGTCTTTCCCGAAATGCGGCAGGCGACGCCCCTCACTTTCGCTGTGTTACACGGACATGTGCCTGTGGTGCAGGTAGTGACGTCCTCTCTCACCTCTAATTCTCTTATCATGGCCTCTCGTTGTGCTTCAGCTCATGGTTGGTCATCATTGTCATTTTTGTCATCAAAGCTTCTTGGTGGTGATGATGATAATGGTTCTCCACTACGAGTGTTCTCCTGTCTCTCTTTTTTTTGTTTTCATTTGATGCTGTTTGTGTGATGTACAAATTGGTCTTTGTATCTTTTAAAGAGGGTGTTTATCCAGTCAACCTTTAGGTCTGAACAATTGTGTTGAACATGGCCTCCTGTCAATTTCCATTTTTGAGCAAATGGATCAGACGGCATTTAGCGAGTGGAAAGTGGAAACACAGCAGTTTAATTGTTATCGAACCCATTTAACTAATTCAGTTTGTCCTCCAAATGATCCGTTTGAAATCATTCAATTGTAATGGAAAATGTTTAAGCCATGTGACGCCACAATTTCCTCTCTCAGAACTAAAAGAAAGAATGAAGTTAAAAAGATTAAATGTTGATTAAAACCATTAAGTGTATTGCAGTTAAATATGTAATAATTTCACACTCAATTTTCCAAGATATTAAAGGTGCAGTATGTAATACTGACAGCTAGTGTTTAAAATAGTTACTGCAGTCTCTGGAGAGAGTCGTCTTCCCCGCCCCCTCCTCCCCAGAAGTTCACAGAGGTTGCCAGGCTGAGACCGCAGCATCCATAACAATGTTGCTAGACGCTTGTCTCACATAGCCAGACATTACTTCACAGCACAGCGGAGTAGCTAACGTTAGATGCTGGCTATATTGACATGAAAGCCCAGTCTCACGTGGAGCTCTGTACCCAACTGACAGGCACACTTTTTCGACTTAAAATTACGGTAGGAAACGCAAAAAACACAACAACCTTGCCGTCCTCTCCATCTGACGGACAGACACACTTCCTCTGCTTAGAATTAGCTACGGTAGGAACCGCTAAAAATAACACTACCTTGCCGTCCTCTCCACCCGACTGAACATACTTTATTGGCTTAGAATTACGGCAACAATCGCTAAACACACTGCAAACTCATGGTCCTCTTTTCCCGATTTACAGCCCCCCTCTCTTGGCTTAAAATAACTCACCGTTGTCAGCTACGGCTGCTGAACAGGCTACACGTTGTAAACAGGCGTGGCCCGCTTGCCTGGTCCTCTGGTAACGTTAGCAGTTAGCAGGGTTAGCATGGCGGCGTTAGCCAGGACCAGTCGGGATCACTTTACTGGCTGTGTCTCAATGGTTTTTGCGAGTAACCAACTCGAGTACTCTAGCTATATAATTCAGTGGGAGTACACAAATGTAGAAATTACATAAAATGCCTGTGATAAATTACCCTGAAGCTAACGCTTACCTGTTCAGGAGGAAATTAGCCAACTCGGCGTCCTTTTGGGCTCTAAGCTGTCTTTCAAATACATCTTTTACCCGGGGTTTGTTATGTCTCTTGTCACGCAACTGTTAGAAACATGCCGGTATTTTTAGGTCGGGTAGAATCTATCTCCGTTGATCCTGTTTGTTTGTTTGCTGCTTTCATTGCTGTGCTAACGTTGCAGCTAAAGCACGCTGGGTACACGTTTTTACAGGTATATCTGGCCTGGCTGTCAAACTGGGCAGTTGATAACAACACACAAGCCAAAACACAAACAGATATTCCGTCACGGAATGGAAATTCCAAAAGGAGAAAATACTGGCATTAGCATTGTTGTCAGACAAGATAGTATTTCAATTTAGCATTGGGGTCATTTTTGGATTTATTACATGAAAAAAGCATTACATATTAGACCTTTAATTTTAAATGTTCATTGTATTAGTATTGTATTATGTGACATAAAGTTATGAGATTCAGGAGCTTGTTTAGGTTATTCTCTCAGTTACAAATTGTTCCCCAGATAGATCTGCAACATAATTTATCATATACAAGATAATTTGTCTTTCACCCAGTATGAGCAGTGTTACTTAAAAAAAGATCATTATAAATGCAGTATAAAATAAGCAGATTTTAAAACAGATTTGTGAGTCTATTTAGCCTACTGTCAAAATGTGGCTCATAGTTATTACTGCTGCATTTGCATTTAAAAATATCCGCAAACATCTAAATATTAATTTGACATTTTGGGAAATAGGCTTATTTACATTTTTCAGGGACTTAGATAAAAATATTTATAGTGGTCATCAATCTTTTCATCCAACTCTCTGCAAGCAAATGTGTAAAGTGTATTTCCCAAATCTTTTCCTTTAAATGATGTAAACATAAAAAATTCAATTTGAATCTGAAGTTTAAAGGATTTGTGAAAGTAAAAGCTGTACAGGCAGTGTAAAAGTTAAATATTAACTATTCCCTATACTGATTTTTGCATGAAACAGACAACAGATGAGCTGAATTCTAGACTGACTTTATTAGCCAACCGACTCTTCCGCTTCTCCTCACCCTCTCTTTCTCTCTCTCTCTCTCTCTCTCTCTCTCTCTCTCTCTCTCTCTCTCTCTCTCCCATCGTGCCCCTCCGTGTCCCCACCCGACCTCTGCAGCTGCTGCTGGATGCCAAAGCCAACGTGGAAGGGTCCCTGCAGGATGGGATGGAGAACTACACAGAGACCCCGCTGCAGCTGGCTGCTGCAGCAGGTATACAGAGACACAGCGTGACTCCCATCCTCTGCCTCCTGTCCAACTGTATTATAGCAAGCTGACAACACCAGCTGGCCATCTATAACCAGCTGATAACAACACCTGACTGTCAGCATGATCATGGGCTGAGTTATGACTTCAGAGTCATATTTATCCTGGGGGCTGGAAAAATAAAGACAAATAGAGACATGCATGCAGAATGATGATCGAATGTTTGCATCACCCTCATTTTTCTGCCTTAATCCTATTGTGTGTGTGTGTGTGTGTGTGTGTGTGTGTGTGTGTGTGTGTGTATATAAACTCTGCCAATCCTTTTTTTTGTGTTCACAGGTAACTTTGAGCTAGTGAGTTTGCTGCTGGAGCGGGGGGCAGACCCAATGGTGGGAACCATGTATCGCAATGGCATCTCCACCGCACCGCAGGGAGACATGAACTCCTACAGTCTGGCAGCAGCTCACGGACACAGGTGGGTTACACACACACACACACACACACATTCATGTTCCATCATGAGTACACACTCCGGAGTGAATAAACAGAGGATACACAAGTACGCTCTGTTTGTACTGTGTATTTAGCATATAATCTTGTTTATGCTCAAACATAATCTCAACAGAGCATGTTCATGAATTTGACACCCTGTCTGTTGAACTGGTTTGTGTCATTATATGTTAAATACTGTAGGACTAATTGCACTTATTGTGTGTTTTCTTATGTTTTTGCTGCTGTTCCTCTTCACTTAACTTTTTGTTTGAGATGGTACAACATTGAGACTAAAAACAGTACAACCATCTTGAATGTATGAAAATTAAGACTTAATAAAATACAGTGGGGTCTCAATGGGCCGCACATTACAGCCCTTAAACGACATTTCAACATTTTGAAATTCATGAACTTCCTTAACCTTAGTCCTCTTCACATTCAGTGTGTTGCAAGTATTGTGGGAATCTTTGTCCATTTGCCTAGACCATAACAGTTCAACATGTTAGTTTTCTTCTTTTGTTAATAATTCATAAACATGTATGCAGAATCATTTTTGGTAATGCATTTTACAGAGCCTCTACATGTTCAGCTGATCTGCTTTGTACTTACTAAAAGACTCTATGTTATGCTGGCATTTCATTATAATTAATTGAAAGAGTGCCAATAATACTGTGTATGTTTTCCCAATGATGAGTGACAAATTACATTGTTCTTTCCTTGAAACTTCTTGCAGTTTATGATGAATTTATATAATATTTTGAAATGCTGCTTTAAAACAGAGCATTGTCTAATATTCCCTTATGAGTTTTTGTTTGTTGGGCAATTTCCACCACACCTGGTACATGACACCAGTGTATTTAACTCTATTTGGCAAGAATACACCAGGTACATTGGGTTGGGCTGCTATTTATGAGATGCAAGCCAATAAATCAAAGAATAGGCACGGTCTATCACAGTGGCACTCACTCACTGACTTTTTATCCGATTTTCACAAAAGGACACAGATATTGGTGACAGAAGCTTTCCTAATGAGATGTATTCAAGTTGGTCCACATGAAGGACCAAACTAATTGAAAATGTGTCTCTGTAATTGCACCATAGAAATTAAAAACATAATTTGAACCTAATAGGTGGGTTTAAATATGTTTTAAGTTTTGGTCGAGTCCCTTAAACCTGTTTAACACCAATTAAAATAGATTGTCCATTCTACAAACCGACAATTCTTTGTAAGCCTTTCAAGATATATATATATGTGCCTATTTGCATAAAATGATAAACTTTTGCCCTAAGGATTTGTTTTGTTTGTTTATATGCACTAAGCATTTGTTTATCAAACCTTACTTGTTAATTAAAACTGAGCTATATGCAGCAATAACAATTAAAGCTGTGAGACATTTAATTTCAGATCGCCATGGTCTATCATAACTCAGTGACAGTCATATCACTTTTCATTATTAATATGTATAATAATCCAAATGCACCTGTTTGCCACATGTGGCCGGGAGACTCAATGCAATAAAAAGCAATTAAATAGAGCCCTTTAATCTGTACCGACCAATCAAATTAAATGTTGCTTTTGTTTTTGTGCTTTTTTTCTACTAGAAATGTGTTTCGTAAGCTGCTGTCCCATACAGAGAAAGGGAAAGGGGACGTCTTATCCCTGGAAGAGATTCTGGCAGAGGGTTCGGAGCTGGAAGGTAGAAGTCCGTCTCAGATTGACCTGATACGAACTGGGAAGGCCAAACTTAAAGCCCTGAAAGAAGCCATGTACCATAGTGCAGAACATGGGCACGTGGACATCACCATAGATATACGGAGCCTCGGTTAGTTTCTGTGAACACTCTCTAAAACATACCTATGCGTTTTCTACAGTATCACATTCTGTATGCAACATTTAAACCTTCTTTTTGCGTGTGTGTGTGTGTGTGTGTGTGTGTGTGTGTGTGTGTGTGTATTAAATGATTAATGCGTGTATACCTGTGTAATTATTTCCCAGGGGTTCCGTGGACTTTGCACACTTGGATGGAGTCTCTGCGCACATGTTTCCATCAGCACCGCCGACCTCTGATCCAGGGTCTTCTGAAAGAGTTCAGCTGCATTGAGGAAGAGGAGTACACTGAGGAGCTCATCACGCTTGGCCTGCCTCTCATGTTCCAGATCCTCAGAGCCAGCAAGGTACCGCACTGTCTGTGTCACCTGTTAAATCACTGTGGATTCAGCTGTGTGAGGTACCACTTCATATACAACATGTAATTGTTCCTCCAAGGCTATACTCTTTATCTTTTAAAATATTTACATCTTTATTCTTCTTCTATGCTTTCAAACATATCTGCTCTGCTCACTGAGCTCTTCTCTTTTTGTATGATTGTCATTAGGTAGTCAGGTCATCAGCTTCACAGAGACTGACAGACCCCCAGAGGCCTACTCAATATCAATAACCTAAGATGATAATGACTTTTGACAGGCCTCCTCGCTCTTCTCTGTTGCTGCTCATTAGATCAGGGCCCTGTCTCATTACTTAAGCTCATGATCCCCATGGTAGGCCATATTAGATTTAAAACAGCACATCATTGTCCCGTCTGTCACTTCTGTTTGTTTTGCCTTCTTAGCCTTTACGTAGTACTGTACTGCCCTGCCAGCGTGCTAAATTGTGCTGTCATTGCTGATATCACAAAAAAACACTGCAGTGTGCGCACACACACACACACACACACACACACACACAGACAGACACACACACACACACACACACACACATGCACACACACACACACACACACACACACACACACACACACACACACACACATACACATGCATACACATGCACACACACACACACACACACTCATACCCTCAGGCCCATCCTAGCCTTCAGTGGATTGCTGCGGTGTCAGTCCTTGTCTCTGTCTTTGCTGATGTATGGTGGGGACAGTGAACCTCATCTCTATGAGGGCCTCAGGGACCCCTGGCACTGTGTGCTCCACTATGAGGGCCTGAGACATCAAGGTAGGGCCGCTCATCTTTCATTGTCTGCTGTCCTCGGCCCACTGAACCCTACCTTCAACAATTTACTGTACTTATACAGTTCAGTTTACAGTAATTCAGTTAAGTTCAGTTAAGTTTGATTCCATTCAATTCATGTAAATTCAATATTTTTTTTTAACTGATCTATCTATCTATCTATCTATCTGCCTATCTATCTATCTATCTGCCTATCTGTCTCTCTATCTATCTATCTATCTATCTATCTATCTATCTATCTATCCATCTGCCTATCTATCTATCTATCTATCTATCTATCTGCCTATCTGTCTATATATCTATCTATCTATCTATCTATCTGCCTATCTGTCTATCTATATATCTATCTATCTATCTATCTATCTGCCTATCTGTCTATCTATATATCTATCTATCTATCTATCTGCCTATCTGTCTATCTATCTATCTATCTATCTATCTATCTATCTATCTATCTATCTATCTATCTATCTATCTAGCTCATGTTTTCACACATTGTGTCTGGCGAGTGAATGTGGGGGAAATTGCAGAAATGCACATTTGTCCCAGGTGGAATAGGTGGCTGTTACAGTAATAGCTGTTTGTTGGCGTCATGCTTCAGTAAGAGCAAGCAGCCTGACTGCACACGTGGGGCTTGTAGTGTCGCGCACGGTTGCTGCAGCTGAATGGCCCTGTCCCCTCCTTCTCCCTCAGTTTTAGCACCGCACACACACACAAGAGCAAAGTTAGGTGTAAGAGGATCTCACTCTCCCGTCTCTCTCTTTCTCACACTGCTACAGTAGCTTGGCCTGTCATGGTGTTCCCCATTACAGTAATCTCTGAGGGACTGAGGGTGTAAGAAATCAGCCTGATATTCATCTGATCCCCTTTCAAAGGTGTGAGATAGCCACAAACATGTGGCGTATTGAACTAACCATTTGAATAAAGTGAATGCTGAGCGTGATACAAGGCTGCAGAAGTTAAACCGCTCTCAATGTGCTGATAATTGTGTTGGGGATGTTTGTGTAGGAGAGGAGCACTAAAATAGGTACTTGAGTTATTGCGTAACATGAACTCCTGGATGTTGGCTGAGCACTGCCCGCCCAAGCAGCTCTCCTCACCCTCTGATGTTTTGTTCCTCTTTTGTGTCTGTGTTTTGTCAGAATGAGGTGATTAGCCAGCAGCTGTCTGCGATCTTCACACAGTGTTACGGTCCTTACCCCATCCCCAAACTGGCAGAGATCAAGAGGAAGCAGACGGCACGCCTGGGTGAGGGCCGGTCTATTTAATTATTTTCAATGCAATATCTAAACAATTTTTTTTAAATACAGCATTAAGGCAGCACAAGCACTATTTTTGTTTTTGAGTCAGCTGTAACGTACTTGGAAATGCATAATGCGGTAAAATGCAAAGTGCACATAACACCATCTAGTGTTCAGAGACTGGAATAGAAAAAAGTAGCTGAAATGTGTCTAGAATAGAGAGATCTTCAACAGGGGGTCCGGGGCCCCTAGGGGGTCTTTAAGAGTTACTGCAGGAGGGACACCAAATATTGTTAGTTTTTTTTATATATTTTTTTTTTATACTTTGCACATCTATAACGTGAGACAGGTGCGTTTGGAGGGGGAAAAGTTAGTCAAAAGTTGTAAAGAAACTCCCGCACACTGTCTAACTTGCAAAAAATAAATTTTGATAGTAGGCAACAATTCAATACTAGACCATCAGACAATTAATGAAGGGAGGTTTTTTTTTTTTTACTTTTGAAAGTTTTTTCAAAAATTCAAATGTCTTAACATGAATCCAACAAAAAATATAAATTTCAGTTTGTGAAAATAAAACACATTGATGATAAGCCTACTGGCAATAGGTAAGGTAGTCACTAAGGTAGCCATGCACAGATCCAGTTAATCCTAAGGATTTACTGTGCCACATGTTTTACATTAAAACATGATTTATAAAATCATACCAACAATTATTTTAATAGCTTAGTATTCTATGCACTAAAAAGGTATGTAAAAAGGCTTTAGGCCACCCTACACATTATTGAAGGCCGAGTTTAATATGCAACTACATTTTAAACAATAGGCTATATGTAGTAGGGGGTCCCTGCTTCTCTTCTGGTTTCTCTCTCAGTTAGGGGTCCTTGGCTTAAAAAACGTTAAAGACCCCTGCTGTAGAATGGCCATTAAGGCACACCCCATGTGCAACATGGCATGTGTGTGTGTGTGTGTGTGTGTGTGTGTTTGTGTGTGTGTGTTGTTTTTTTTCGATAATCAGAAAAACATCAAGATTTTCTGGCCACGTGTTTTTCAGATCCTCACTTCCTGAACAATAAAGAGATGTCAGATGTGACCTTTTTGGTGGAAGGGAAGCCTTTTTATGCCCACAAAGTCCTGCTCTTCACAGCTTCCAGCAGGTACACTCACTTTAACATTTACATGCTTTGAAATGCACAAGTACAGTAATATGTATCTACAGTCATTTTTCTAACATTGCATTCTGCTGTACATTATATGGTGACTCCATTAACTCTCTGAATTGTGTAACTGTATATTTTAATATAAAAAAGATAGATAAATTCATACAGCAATGACTAAACATTTGACATGCTGTTGAGATGTGATGTCAGTACTGTACATTTGTTCCTGATGATCCATAAAGTTATAGATTGGACGTCCATTTCACTCTCATGTCATGCTACATTAATGATAACCAATCAGTCCTGTCATTAACATAATGTCCTCAGAGAAAACATAAAATAACTTCAAATAAAACTATCCCATTGCTGTACAGTGACTTACAGCTTCTCCTTCCATGCTATAAGCTACTGTATATTATTAAGATTTATTCCCATTCACAGAGCGTTATATGAAATAAATGTGAATAAAACACACCAAAGACTGGGTTACACCAACGCTTATCCTTTCAGTTTTTACGTTCTCTTTTTCTTTCTGTCAAGGTTTAAATCTCTACTAGCGAACAGACCTTGCGGAGAAAACACGTGCATTGAAATCAGCAATGTTAAATATCACATTTTTCAGGTAATGTAAACGGGGGCACTTTTGAATCATGCTTGAAACACACTTTCATACTCCTTCCTTCATAAATTCATAATGGATTCATCCTTGTATGTAAGCTGCAATATGTGTCTTCTCTTTTCAGCTGGTGATGCAGTATCTCTACTGTGGCGGGACAGAAGCTCTGCACATCAGGAACACTGACATTATGGAGGTTAGGTTGTTATTACAGCGTTCACTGCAACTACTTAAGGTCACATACGGATATTGCACTGTTCACGTTTTACAGTAATGTCTGTGATAGAATACAAAACAGGTTGTAAACTTTAATTTGAGTTGAATGTGTGTGTGTGTGTGTGTGTGTGTGTGTGTGTGTGTGTGTGTGTGTGTGTGTTTTTCAGCTTCTGTCTGCAGCCAAGTTCTTCCAGCTGGAGGCGCTGCAGAGGCACTGTGAGATTATCTGCACCAAGAACATTAACACTGAAACATGTGTGGAGATCTACAACCACACCAAGGTGCAAAAATAGAATAGAATGAATACATGCAATCTAATAATACTACTGGACAGTGCAGAAAACAAGCTATGCTACATAGCAATTTCAGGTGGTTTGGAGAGAAAATATCCACTAAATGGAACTATTGTTGCACATTAAAGCTATAGTGCGTCATTTCTGTGTCCCCTATGAGGAATTCAAAGTAACAACAATTCTGTCGGTGCATCCACATGATACAAGTCTTCCGTGATTGCGCTTCACCCCAAGCCCTCCTCCATGCAGTAGCTACGTAGTCAAGGAGGACATGGAGGATTAAAAAAACATAGGGTGACCAGATTTCCCAGAACTAAAACCGGGACACTTTGCGCGTGACTGTAGTGCTCGTGCACGCACATGCTTTTTAACGTGAACGTGCCAGCCCAGGTCAGACATAGACACAGACAGATTAGACACAGTTTTGCCAACAGCACACATAGGCCTACTACTTACAACATAACGGGGTATCTCAGTTAATATTCATGAATTTTCTTGGTATGTAGCCTACATATCTAAGAAATAATATTAAAAGCCATTGAGTGAGTTTCGTGTGGGACCAACTGTACCTAATGCTTTAGTTGATGTGTTGTTCATGTATGAGGTCACGAATGAGACTATGAATACGTCAGTTCCTGATGATTCATGGGATATTCAGGAATGCAGTAACACATAAATCATTAATTACATAATACATATGCCTACATCAATTAATGCATGCATGAATTCATGATAATTTATGTACCCTTACCGTAAAGTGTTACCAGTGTTATTCTAACCAACAACACACACACACACACACACACACACGTAATCTCATTTGATAGAGCAGATAGCTTCCCTATTGGAAACATTAATTCTGTATATTTGTTAGAGGAGTGAATTTGCTCAAGAATCAATTTGTTGGCTGAAAGCCTACTGTGAAATTGCGCACAAGTCTAGTAGCGTATTTAAGGTGGGAATGGTCATGCGGTTCCTCTCGTCAGTCTATGTGTCGTTCATGAGCGAAAAGATCCGCTCAACGGGAGTATTTGTGCCCGCTAGACACATGGCGAACTGACAAAGGAGACCTACATTTTTGAACGGAATCTCCCTGCTTTTGAAATGCGCGAACATTTCCACCCAGCGCTCGTCCGCTGATTTTCCAGCGGACCTGGAGGGACTGGTTAAAACGAAACAGATAAGAAGAGGCATTGCGACAATCTTTACAAATATGCATTGTAATGCTGGCTGCACATATTATGCAGACGCAGACCACTACGGTTGACCGACACACACACACATTGTTAAACTCATACGCTGGACGCTTTATCAGTCTTTCTACATGGGTTTAGTTAATGATCTGGCTATAATAAGACCACGTCGGCTATGTAATCGCTGACAACCGGGACAATTTCATAGTGTTTGGTGTAAACTGTAAAAAACATGATGAACTCTTTAAAAGAGGTAATTATCTTTACTCAATTTTTCTGCGTGTGAAAGTCACCGGAATGCACCAATTTCTAAATACAGCCATGCTGAGAAATACAGAGAGAGTTTTGTGGAGCCGATACTCTTATTAAGCTTTGAATCAACTCATTTGGCAGTGGCTTGAATGTTTTAATCATTATTATAAAAAAGTTTTAAGTTTGAGCCAGAAATTTGATCTGTAATATCTTGAAAATGTGTTTTCAGTGATAAACAACCATGTTTTTTTTTCCAACAGTTTCTTGGTGCTCCAGACTTGGAGTCCTATATAGAAGGCTACTTCCTCAAGAACATGTTAATCCTGATTGAGTTGGAGCCATTCAAACAGCTGCTGTACGACGTGCCTCCAGATAGCCCCGGCTGTGACATCCTGCAAGACCTGGAGAAAACCCTGGCCGTCCGCATCCAGTCCATCCACCTGTCCTCCTCCAAGGGATCCATCGTCTGATCTCCTGACCTTTCTGAACACAGGAACATGACTCGTGCTGACTCAGACGTGACACTGTATTGAGATGAAAAGACTTGGGGGCTGTCCAGTTACGATCTCTGTGAAGCTCATCAGTTGCTAATGCTTCTTGTTATCCTAGCACAGATGGTCTGTCAGTCTGTCTACCATGTTGATATCTGTCAACTATGAATTACAGTAACATACAATGGGGTTGGGTACCGAAACCCGGTTCCACTATGGAACCGGTTCCTACGCAACCGGTAGGAATCGGACCGGATTAGAACGCAAATTTCAGTTCCTCATTTCGGTTCCACTTAATGTGTCGACTGAAATATTTTCCCTCTGTTGCTCTGAAACGGACGTAAAAATATCACACTTTCTCTGTAGTCTACCGTTAGCTAGCTACCGTAAATGTAGGCTACTTTTAAAATGCCGTATTTTCCCTCTGGGCTCACCAAAACGGACGTAAAAGCATATTAACCGTTCAACTTTTCAATTTTTCAAGAATCAGTTTAGGAATCTGAATCGTTGTAAAAGTACCGGTTTGGCATCGGAATCGTAAAAATCCAAACAATACCCAACCCTAGTCATAAGATAGCTGTATTATGACACAATTTGCCAATAACATCACATCAGTGTAACAATGTCCCTCATTCAGTAAGACTTTCTCAGCAAGTAGTACAGTCTGCTTGTTACATGTTGAACCGAATGGATCAGGTGGGACTATGGAAATTTAGACGAAGAGTTGCAACCAACTGCAACAGTTAGAACATCTGAATACACAATTACAATGTGTTCAGACTATGGACCACCTCATCGCAGTGTGATAAGCTATCAGTGTATCCCTTGCTGGCTTCGTGAGGAAGAACTGTGGCCTCATGCTGTGATTATTTGCTTAAACATATGGACCTGTACAGTGTAATTCATTTGTATATTTGTCGGTCATTTTACATTATCTGTGCTGATTACTCTTTAAAGCCAAACAAGACAAACAACTGGGAAGTACCTGTAATGTAACTGATGCAAAAGAGGGATTTTCACCACGTAACTTTGGGCAACTGGGTAGGAAAGACCTTCCTCCCCTATACTGTGTAAATATTGTTCATAAAAAACAGAGCTATTGATAATGTAAGTTAATGTATATATACAGTATATATATATATATATATCCAAATCGTGTGTCTTACTGTTGGATATTACTGTAAAAAGAAGAAGCTCATCTTTAAAATATCTGTGTTTAAATGTTGCATGTCAGAGGGATGACTGTGTCTTCTGTTTTTTTCTGTTGGAGGATTACATTGAGGAGCTGCTTTCACACTGATACGGCTGAAAATTGGGCAGGGATATTTCTGTCATCAGCATGGGTTACTAAATGTGTAAAAGTCAAATGGTGTCGTCATTTCGAGTGTAAGAGGCTCCAGGCCTGGTTAGTCCTGAACTGGGAACAATTTTGGTGTCAGCTGTTCTCCAGGGATTGTGAAACCACAATACTTATATGTGTGACTTGATATATCTTTCCTTTATAAAGATTAGTATAAAGAATACTAATATATAAATCCGCTCATATATTCTACAGTCTCTCAAAACCATCCTCGAGGGGACAAATTATACTGTTTGATGCCAAATTCTGAAGCCTGTCCTTTTATTATTCAGCTACGTTATGTCTCAGCTGGAAGGTGGTTTCATGTAGCACTTGGCTGCACACAAGCCAATGTAAACTTGGATAGGCTATAGCCTGAAATCAATGAAAAAAAGAAAAGAAACTTGAACAAGTCATTCTCAGCAGACTAATTTATGGAACCCCAAAACTGACAGAATGGTGTAATAATCAGCCATTCAATCACGGCATATTGTTGTAAACTCTTCGAACTAGCGGAAGCATTTTAGTTGGTAAGCTAACACCAACAAAGCTAGCTTGCTAATGCTACTTGGAAGTTTTCCAGACACATGCGTCTATCTTAATAATTATTTTCATCTATAGCCTAAATGCATGACTTTTTTCTTGATCAAGGTACCACGATGGAAGTCTAAGACGTCTTGACCATTTGGATATGTGCATCATTTGATGTGTATACAAACAAACCACAACCTTTCAATTAGCCTTAGCTAGCTAACTTAGGTTGTGTCCAAAAAAACACTCCCTTGTTCATAGGCGGCGGGTGAGGTGGAGGTTTGGGTAGGCTAATGGTACAGATCCATTTGACCTTGCGATGCTTCTGTCGCACCACGCTCCACTCTATCCGTGCGTTTATGGACATCGGAAAAACGTTTTTCCGAGTGAAAACGTCATCATTCACGTCCCTTTCTGTGGGAATCAGAGGTGGGAAACTCGGGCCAGATTTTGCTAACCGAGTTTCCCAGTGAGAGAGAGAGAAGGAGAGGGAAAGAGAGAGAGAGAAAAAGAGAGAGAGCGAAAGAGAGAGAGAAAAAGAGAAAAGAGACAGGGAGAGAGAGAGAGGGAAAGAGAGAGGGAGAGAGAGAGGGAGAGAGAGAGAGAGAGAGAGAGAGAGGGGAGGGAAAGAGAGAGGGAGAGGGAGAGAGAGGGACAAAGAGAGAGAGAGAGAGAGAGAGAGGGGGGGGGGAGAGAGAGAGAGAGGGGGGAAGAGAGAGGGAGAGAGAGAGAGAGAGAGAGAGAGAGAGAGA
This sequence comes from Sander vitreus, assembly GCF_031162955.1. NCBI lineage: Eukaryota > Metazoa > Chordata > Actinopteri > Perciformes > Percidae > Sander > Sander vitreus. Next base: position 24,707,379 of record NC_135862.1, read on the forward strand.
GAGAGAGAGAGAGAGAGAGAGAATGAAAGAGAGAGGAAGAGAAAGACAGCGACTTCCAATTGCTACTAGTGGCTAAGTGTCTTGCTCAGGGACATATTGGTTGTTGTATCGCAGTTTTAAGTCCACTCCTGAATCAACCATTCCCCCTTTCCCGACACTGCCTTTGAATTCCATGACAGCCAAACAGACGAACACAGAGAGCGGCAGGGGCTCAAGGGGAAAAAAAGGGCATATAGTTAATGAATAAGTATTTATTTGAAATTTAAACAGAACATTTAATTTATTAACACAACTCTGACTACCTTATTACCAATTCATTTTATTTACCTTACGCAATTGTTTAATAAGTATTCACCAGGTTAATCACAAACAGTAAAGGAAACTCTGCCACAATGTGCATGTTTTCTATGCCAGTGGTTCCCAACCTGGGGGGCGGCAAAGATCACGGGGGGGCGCAAGTCTTTATCTGGTTTGAGGTTTATGATAATACACTAGAATATATAATGTATACAAAAGTCTGTATAAAAACTATATATTTTTGTTCTCGCTTAAAATTGTAGGCAGGCTACTTAGTAGGCCAAACCTCCGGGACCTCTTAACCTGGGACCCTTGCTGTCATCAGGTCAGCTGTTAGCTGCTATCATCCTCA